>NW_015507988.1:34013-34986 GCF_001515645.1 Sinocyclocheilus grahami | reverse complement strand
TCACTGGGTTTCTGGAATGTACTGTAAAACACTTTGAATAAAGGCATCTGTCAATGCTGAAAAGCCCAGTGTCTTACCTGGGGTCAGAGGTCACTGTTGCATCACTTGATGCAGAAGGTAGATTCCTTATGGACTGATCACTCTTCATAGACACACAGCTCCACACTGGAGATGGAGATCTCATTTTAGAGGCAACGTCCTCATCTTCTCTCTCATTCTGGAGACTCATTTTAGTGTTCTACTCTCATTTGCCAAAAGGTTTTGAAGAAAGCGATTTCAGACCTTTTATATCAAAACATAATTATTTATGTTTATATATAACAGTTATTTATTTTTTTATTTATTCTGTAATACAATGATAGTGACAGTGATAATGACAGTGCAATACAAAATACAGCACATCATGAATTATTCTTCAGATAATAATGTCATACTTAGATAAATTAAAGCACATGTCTATTTAACTTTTAATGTTTGGTACAGCAGTGTGTGATGCAGGAACTGGTTTGAAATATACGTACATTTGTGATCATTTATGATCATATTAAAAACATATTTTATCAGATTTTTAGTTGTTTAATAGAGAGGTGGTAATTTAGTATATTCAGCACAGATTTTGTGCTCTGTCGAATTTACTGTACTTGTAATAGAGATAAAAGCCAGTAATTTCTGTAACGTGTTTGATCAACAGAATTAACAGTCACTGATTCATATGCTTCTAATGGGATCACCATTCCTAAAACGATGCATCTATGCATCAAAATGTGTCCTGTTACCTTGAAACTAGCCTATTTTGTTTACGTCACATGATTTAGAAATATTCTGTATAAAAATACTTTTTTAAAACAAACGATTATTCAAAATTATAACTATATAGTCTAAAGCAAAGGTCACAGGATATCAAAAGTATTTTATTTAATCACCCACGTTTCCACCATTCTGACTAGTTTGCACTGTTAAAATATAATGATTT
>NW_015507988.1:31987-32479 GCF_001515645.1 Sinocyclocheilus grahami | reverse complement strand
CAACTGAAATATTTGAGAGAACATCACATAAGCTAACTTCATAAACTGATGTTGATTTTCCTAAAAAAAAATGTTTAACTCACCATTATAGTGATTAGCGTTCCCTTCGGTTGCACACTTGGAACTTCCTATAATTTTCTTCCTGATAATGTATCTAAGCATTATGAAGTCAGAGTTCATGATGATAGGAAGAACAGTAACAAATTAGTTGACTTTAGAAAGTGAGGTGTCTTCTAATTAAAGCATTAATGCATTGTTATGTGTGTTTATTGATAAACGCTTTCTAGCTTCATTATTCAGATGTATCTGGATATGCTATTAATTGGGTTCACGTAATGTTTAAATCACGTGTGATAATACGCTAAAGCCAAAGTAAATATTCTTAAGTATTCGTGAATCACAACAACGGTAACAATTCAATTTCATTTTCTTTCATTCATTTTAACGATAACCATTTTATTTGCTCTTTTTGTTGTGCTGCTACTGACACAA
>NW_015507988.1:15208-28715 GCF_001515645.1 Sinocyclocheilus grahami | reverse complement strand
TGTGGATTCCATGTGGTTGGGTATACAGTGATTCTCTTGGAGTGGTTTTTGGTTTTACTTTACCCTTTCGATTATCATAGACGTTTTTCTTTCGGCATTACAAGCCAATGGCCAGGTTTCCCACAACAGTGACAAGCTTCAGGCAACATTTAACATTAATTCAGTCCCCTAATACATGCAGTAGGATTGTACAGAAATATGTGTCCATCAATTGAGCATAAGGGGTTTGAGCCTTCAGGACTGGTTGTGAGGGAGGTGGCAAGGCAGTACATATAGCTTTCAGCGTGGCCAGATCCACTGGTTTGATTAGAAAATCTCGTCCAGTGTGGATAAGTGGCATTATTAACCATCGGGTGAGCAGGCAATTGCAGTTCCAGCTACAGGGGCGTCACTCAGTTCAGCCACTTCAGTTTTATTTCTGATTTTCCCCAGTGTTTTGCCATAACAACCCACATGCCAAAGGATTTGTGCTTATATTTGACACATTTAGTGTGTTCTAGTTCATCACATATCAATACTGAACACATTCTCATCATATCTAGAGAAAAACATTCCTCAGCTCTATTTCTTCATATGACACTTTATTAACATTGTCTCTCCTGTCAAACAGAAAGTGTGAGTCTGTGACACAATTGTGAATCTTCACAGTTTCTCTTTTAGTTGCACTTATGGAAGTTTTCCTCCATAGCTTGATGAAGGGGAACCTAATGCACTGGACATCACTTTTTTCAGTTTTTAGTCAAACACAGCCCAGAAACTTCAAACTCACAGCCTAGTGCTCTATATTTAATTGATGACTATTAATATTTATGTGTAATGTACTAATATCATTTTATTCATTCATTTTCTTGCAGTTATGACCTTGTAACTCATAATTTGACTTTTTTTTCTGTAAATCTCATAACTGCAACTTTTTATTGCAATCTAACAATACATACTCCAGGACTTTTCATTGAATCCAAACGAACAGTCAATCCCACCTTTCCTGCTGATTCCTTTATACGTAATCGCTACATTACCTGAGCCTTCCCATTTAACCTCCCAGTAACAACGTCCAGTCAGACTCTCTCGACACAGGATCTGCTCCCGATCATAAAATCTGTCTGGATGATCAGTATATGGGTGATGATCTTTCACACATGTTGTTTTTTTGCTCCCTTCAGACAGAATGAGTTGAGTGTGTGTTGTGCTTGGATCCAGTGTGAGATCACAGGCGTCTGAACACAAAAAGAGAGATCACATCATCTATGATATAATTAAATATGCACAGGAGTGTGTGTGTGTGTGTGTGTGTGAGGACTTACATTTTCTCAGTCCTGGTTTGATTCTGAAATGTCCTTCATGGTCAAAACTGAACAGAGACAAAAACAAAAATGTTATGGTATGAGGGAAGACTGTTAAATTAGAAAATGTTGTCTTTTGTGGTTATTTTGGTTTTCCTCATAAGGCCCTCACTATTCTCACCTTGGTCTTGGTTATCTAGTGATCTTGTAAATTTAAGCCCCAGTAAAGATCGGCCACCTGCAGCATCCTCACATGCGATAGACTAGTAGCCAGGACAACTTCTTTATGTTTACCGACGTGACGTAATGACGCAGTGCCATGCTTGAATTTTCAGCGAAAACCTACCCGTACCACTCAAATGAGAAAATATTATTATAAACTAACCGTTGTGAATCGGGCTAAAGTAAGGCTCTAGTTTTGAACACAGGCTGGTTATGTACTTGCTCAAATATTGATTTCAGATCATTTTTAACCAAAAACAAGTTACGGACTGCATCTTTAAGTATTACCAACCTGCACAACAAAGCCATCTTTACCCCTGGCATTAACATGTTTTATGCATTTGGATCTTTCTTGATTTTTCTTTATTTTCAAGCAACATCTCGCATGCTTGCTTAAGATGCAGGTGTTCACGTAAAAAAATTAATAAATTGAATGTTAAATATATGACATATATTTCTCTCTCTCTCTCTCTCTCTCTCTCTTTCATATTGAACTTAATTCATTATATCAGCCTAGACATTAATGGTTTGGATTAAATCACTTATGGTCACCAGACTGTATATTTAAATTTCCTGATTTATGAATTGCCAGAAGGAAGAGTCTCCAACATGGGATCACAGTAAACATTATGTGTTTAGAAATCTTTCTGGCAATAATTTAATCCTACCATCAGCCTAGTTCAAGACATGGGGAGCAGTTAACATCTCAACTGCTGCCCTTATCGAGGGCAAATTAATGGAATCTTCTAAATTCTTTAAAAGGAAATCAGACTAATCATTACAAGATATTAGACATGGACAAATCTATCAGAGATAAGACACATAAAAATAGTACTACTAGAAACCTCAGTATCTGCAGCTGACAGTTTGGACTTGTCAATCCATCAGAGAGCAGCTTCACTCCTGAATCCTGCAGGTCATTGTTACTCAGATCCAGCTCTCTCAGGACAGAGTTTGAGGATTGTAGAGCTGATGACAAACTCTTACAACACTGAGCAGTGATATTACAGCCAGCAAGCCTAAAAGAGATTAAAACAAATGAAAAATAAATTATTAACCTCATTGTACAACTGGTACAACTGGTATTTCAATAATATTAGCTTCATTCTCTAAAATGCATTAAACTAAATGTGATTAAACACTCACAGAGCTTTTCTGCAGTTGCTCACAGCTGGTATCAGTCTTCTTCTCCCCTCATCTGATGTGTTGTATTTCTTGAGGTCCAGCTCATCCAGCGGCTCCTCTGACATCTGAAGCATGTAGATATATATATATATATATATAACGTATTAGTGCTAGAAAAATTTTCTTTTTTTTCACACCTCAGTATCTGCAGCTGACAGTTTGGACTCTTCAGTCCGTCAGAGAGCAGCTTCACTCCTGAATCCTGCAGGTCATTGTTACTCAGATCCAGCTCTCTCAGGACAGAGTTTGAGGATTGTAGAGCTGATGACAAACTCTTACAACACTGAGCAGTGATATTACAGCCAGCAAGCCTAAAAGAGATTAAAACAAATGAAAAATAAATTATTAACCTCATTGTACAACTGGTACAACTGGTATTTCAATAATATTAGCTTCATTCTCTAAAATGCATTAAACTAAATGTGATTAAACACTCACATAGCTTTTCTGCAGTTGCTCACAGCTGGTATCAGTCTTCTTCTCCCCTCATCTGATGTGTTGTATTTCTTGAGGTCCAGCTCATTCAGCGGCTCCTCTGACATCTGAAGCATGTAGGAGATTGTTGAGCAGTGAGCAGGAGAGAGTTTCTTCTCTGAGTGTTTGTCTGATTTCACAAACTCCTGAATCTCTCTGGACAGAGTCTGATCTTTCACTTCCAGCAGACAGAGGAACAGATTGATGGATCTTTCAGTGGAGAGTCCATGTCCATCTTTGATCTCCTCTTTAATGTACTGTGTGGTTCTCCTGATGCTCTCTGAGCTGTTCTCTGTGTGTGTCAGTAGATCCTGTAAAAGTCTCTGATTGGACTCCAGTGAGATGCCCAGCAGGAACCGCAGAAACAGATCCAGATGACCATTCTTACTCTCAAGAGATTTATCTACTGCATCTCTATGCAGATTATGTACCACATCGTAAAACTGCAATGTATCAATATGTTTCATTACATAATGGTAAAATGCATAGAAAGCAGCAAGAAACTCCTGAACGCTGAGATGAATGAAGCTGTAGACTTTCCTCTGATGAATCACAGAAGCTGTAAAACACTCTGTGTTAAAATTCATAAATATGGGAACAGCAGTGCAGGAACATTATCAGTAGATAAACATTAATTTTCTATCTGCTTCTCATACAAAGCTATTGTATGGATTCAACACTTGGAATACACAGCAGCACACAAATTTATATCGAGCATTTCTATGGTATAGGAAGTTATATCATTGGCTTTGTATGCCTGCATTGGGCAGGGTAGTGTAGATGAGAGAGGAAACAATGGGACAGAAAGAGTGGAAGAGAATCAGAAAAAGGACCTTGAGTTGAGATTCGAGATGGTGTTACGCTATATATCAAAACACTGCCCACACAGCTATTGCTTCTGCAAATATCTCAAAACTACCAAATGATTCCATAAGTAGAGTTGAACTCACCTCAGTGATGTTTTCATGAAGTGGGTCTCCCAGTTTACGCTTTTGGGCATCAGCAAAGTGAAATGCCTCTATTATACGATGATAGGTCAAAGTCTTATTCCTTATATTGGACACACTGCTGCTTGACAAGTTGTAACCTGAGATTAAATTATTACTTATTTGAAATTAAACTTAATGGTGATTTTCCATCATCATTTCACTCTCTTTGAACACTCTTAAGGTGTTAACAGCTTAAAGAAGCATTACAATATACAAACACAAGCAAAAGACCACTGCTGTTATTGGCGAACAGCACGTATTGCAAAAACTTCACCAGCATTTATTCAAATTGACTACACTTTCTTCACACAATATATTAATATTCAACTCAAGAAAACATTGTTAAACCATGTATGTACTGATTGGAAAAGCAACAATAATGCACATGGTCTCTCAACAGCAGACAGCTGTGAGCACCGGAGCACGCCTTCTTGAATTACAAATGCATGTTAAGTTTGCTTTCATGCATAAAGATTAACCTCCTAAAATCACTCTGTGTGTATCTGTTATCTGAGAGTTTACTAAAGCCATGGTGCACACTGTACGGGTATTTTGGTCTTTTACAATAGTTGCTTTTCAGACTGTACAACATGATCTTAAAATTCTGGAGTAATTTATGATTGAGCAAAAGATGCTGCATGAACTGTCTGTTTCACTGATTGAACTCAAGGTAATCTGAATTGAACTATTAATATAAAGGTAACAGGAGCTGTTGTGTTGAATGATCATATAGAGAAGGCATACTAATTTGATCTTCACAATTTTATATGGCTGGGTTTTGTATTGCATTTTGACTTCAGTCCCCGTTTACTGTAATTGCCTGCAGAACTGTCTTCATGTTCATCTTTTGTGTGTTTGAAGTCAAATGCTGAAGTAACTAACGAAGGAGGTAATGAAATAATACATAAAGCACAAAGCAGTGTTTTGAGTCTCAGAGACACAGAGCTTACAGTCAAGAGAGTATTACCCCACTTGGTTGAAGCTGCTACCTGATTGCCAATTCAATGCCTAACCCCAACCATGCTGGGAACTGACGGGGTGATAATCTGGCAGTCATTGTTCGGCACCACACCCGCTGTTTATAAGAGCTGCCAGTATGCAAGAATCATTCATGGTAGTGAACTGTGATCATCATAACACATAATGCTGTGGCACACTTAAGACGTGTCAGTAATGAGGGAGGTTAGTGGCACAATAGATAAAAATCCTCTTGTGTAACACCCTCTATAATATTTTTGCACCATAGGCAACTACCTATGTCACCTATGCCATGGGCCGGTCCTAAATGAAATCTTCAGATGGCTGTATTAATATGGTGAATTATTTGTATTAACTGCAGAATGCTAACCTTACCATTTCCAACCTGTAATCCATATATAGACACTCACTACCGCTCCTTATATGCAGATTATATAGTTTGCATAGGGCAACCAACTCTCATGAGGAACACCAGGGCCGGATCTAGGGAAGGCGATGCCCCCCAGATTCTCCTTGTGCCCCCCTATCTGCAGGACACTCAATTTTTCATGATAGCGTACATTATTCATATACTCAAAAAAATGGTACAAAAAATAAATAAATAATAATAATAGCTGAATGGGGACACACGTGAGTCATGTGTCTGGGGGGATGGGGAGCACAACAGTAAAATTCTGCTTAGGGCACCCTTTTGACTAGTAGCCCTGTAGATACTCACTAACCTTTGAGTATGTTGAGAATCAGAGTGAGCACAGGTCCACCGAATGGAGCATCAGGAGCAAAAAATATGTAATTCCCCACAATGAAGTTTAATGCAGACTCATTCAGCATTGACTTATAACACGTTAGGTCCTCACGTGTTATAATCCCTCCTGTGTTACAAGAAACAAAGATTCATATAGTTGCATGCTTTGAAAAAAAAGTTTATCACTAGACCCTTATATATGAGTAGAGTCAAATTGAAGCATTAAATAACCTTCAGCCTTGATGTCATCCACTATACTCTGAGCCAATGATCCATTGTAAAAGGCATTTGCTCTTTGTTCTGCTATCTTCTCATAGGTGTCAGCTAGTTTGAGAAATTTTATGTCATCATTTTTGTAGCGTCTGGACCACTCCAACACACAATATATATTTTGTTAGCTAGATTTCACAAATACTTTGTAACACCCCAGGACGCCGAACAAGACCCTGGTTTCATGGTAACCCGATACATTTACAACCTTGTGGAATGCGAGCCGGCTCGCAGCTGCTTTCTCCAGAGCTAAGGGGTACAAATGCACAGGAGAAATGTGTGTGTGTGTGTGTGTGTGTGTGCGTATGTGTATGTTGGACCGGCTTAATGTGTTTATGTAGTATGTTGGACTAGTTTAAGTGTTTATGTAGTTAATAAAACCTTACTTGTATCACACTTGACGTGTTCATTGTTTACTCATAACCGGAGTGAATAATCATGCAGATTTACGTTACAAGCTTATAGAATTGTACAGTAAGAAAGTTATTTCCCTTAACCAGGAAATTAACGTCTTAGAATTGACAAGACAGTTGACCCTGAGTGGTCAGCTAAATATCTACAGTGGATCTAAAATATGAATAGTTAATTATAACTAGTTATGGTTAATTATTCATATTTCCCCATGAGCCGATTCGCTACATTTTCCTTCAAGATGATGGTGTTTGATTTGCAAAACACTTCACTGGAAAAATAGAGACAAGAACAGAACGAGATGATGTTATGTACATGAAAAGGCTTATGCTTTAGGGACCCCAGTGTAAACAGTGACAGTGTAGTATTATGATCAGATCTGCCTTGTGGTTTATTTGTTGTGTTCATCTGTGGACAAAACAGCTGCCACTGAACAAGTGTGTTTTTAATAATAAAAAATAAAATCCTAGTTTTTCACTACTTAAGAAATCACTTCTTCTTACCACAATGCTGCATTATTCAGAATTGCTTTCTCCTTCTCTTTAATGGCTTTGGCTAAGGCATTTCCAATCTTAAATCCCTTGCGTGCCAGCTTTATGCTGGGCTCAAACAGCTCCTTCCATGGCAGTCTCCCGCTTCTATTGTGTGCCAGTTCATAACCATACAGTTCTCCTGGTACAGCTATAAACAGTCCCGCTATTCATGTCAAAACACAGAGGAGTGATCTAGTCATTCAGGGGTTAAAATGGCAAGAAATCATAAGAGAAATTCACTTTGTTGTTTTAATGATAACATGTGCTTACTGAATCTTTTCAGTGTTGTAAAATCATAATGGTCACTAGAGTTTGGAAAATGTTCATCATTGGTGGTTTACCTGGATTTTTCTCTGTGCCATCGCCAAACATGTTCTCTGATGCATTCTTTGGAGCAGTTTCTCTGGCATTAATCGTCTCCACCGTTCCTGAGGGTGAAAACATGAACTTTTAATTTTCATTTAACAGTGACGTGTTGGAGGCCTAATGATTATAGCGGTCACTGTAATTTCTGGATTAAAATTCCTGTCAAAGGATCACAATTCTAATGTGGATCTGAACTATAACCTCCTCCAAATCAAATGGAAATAAAAGGTTGACAAAGAAGTTCAAGCCTGTAACTATAGCATTAACTCAAACCCTAAAATCTGAATGACCAACAAGGAGGTTGATCCAGGAACCTGGTCAAGGTGTGGTTTTCTGATGAACAAACAGCATAAAAAAAACAAACAAACAAACAAAACAGGCTATTTACTAAGTGTGTCACCAGAATTGCACTGTAAAAAAAATGCATTTTCACAAATAAAATTCAGTATAATTTTACAATAATTTAACATTTTCTTTAGAAGTGTGAAATTCTATAAAATGCATTTTTACCAAATCTACCTTTTACAGTTATTTAACTGATTATGTGCGTTATTGAAAAATGTTTTTTTTTTTTTTTACTTTAAAATAAATGCAATTGTCATGATTTTAACATGTTTATATTTTACAAATATAAAATATTTGTAAAATATCCCCCATGCCCCCCCCACACACACTTTTAATAAACACGTAAATTCGTCCCCTGCACTTTTTCGGTCTGTTCATGTAAAGGATTTCATGGGCCAATTTGAATAAATATAGATTTAAATTAAAAAAGAAAATATAGTCTATGCATGACCAGGGGCCTCATGTATACAACTTTACGTAGATTTCATCCTAAATGTGTGTGTATGCACAAAAGCTGGATTTTGCGTATGTACAAAAGTTATCAGATTTATAAAGCCATGCGTACGCCAGAACTTGCAAACAATTCCCATTGTAATGCACATCCATAGTTACTTTGGGGGCCCACTTAGTGAAACCATTCACTTATATACCTAATCCTTAGACAAAGTCTGCAAAACTAAAAACACATTACGTGCTTTAAACTCAGTTTGCTATTGTAAAACAAACTTTTTGCAAAACTCTAAACACAGTTCTCTATATTACACACATCAATCAAAACTAACAGCTCTTATATTTCATTTGGGAAACACTGCCATTTAAATGCCACACTCATTAACTGATGACCTACATACAGTGATCATGAGTGAAACCTCTTAGACATCATTTGTTCACATGCACGCACGCACACAGAGAAAGAGAGAGAATATGCATACAACACAGATGCATATTCAGTGTATGTATGTATGTGTGTGTGTATATATATATATATATATATATGTGTGTAACAACGTTCGTAGTTCGGGAAGAACTGAGGCTGGAACCAGCTAACACTCAAAGAAATATTTAATAAAATAAACAAACACAAAACAGCACGACAGCCCCTCGCGGACGACTGTCGCGCACAAACAAAACCAAACCACAAAATAAAGTCCAGGCCTGGGCCTCTCTCGCCTTTCACTGTTGTCACTCCTACTTTTATCCTTCCGGAGCTCCTCCGTGAGACTCCAGACCGGTGAGTGGTGCAGGTGTCGCGCATTAGCAATTACTCCACCGGCCTCGCTCTGTTCCCATGGCTCTCGGCCCCGCCCCCACTCGTCTCAATATATATATATATATACCCACGCGCACACACACACACACACACACACACACAAAGTGAATATGCAAACAAGCAAAGTCCGAAAGTCAACTTAATTTCTAAAGCGCTGTATACAATATAAACAATATGGATACAGCAGCTTCACAATAGTATCAAATTCAAATTTGACTGTAAAGCAGCTCTTATAAGTCAGTAGCTCAAGTCAGTTCAGTATTGATTCGGTTCAGTTGCATACCTGTGTAAAATCCATCAGTTGTACATACATACTGTACATACAGTGTATATGTGCATATGCATGTGTTTGTGAGTGCTTTGACAAACTCCTGTGCTCCACTGCACACTGAATAAGCAAAAGACACATGAGAGTAGTGTTTTACGTTTTCCACATCTGAGTGTAGTTTGGCGTGTATGTGGCTAATTATTGTATGTTTGTGTGTAGAGTTAAAGGCACAATATGTAAGGTTTTTTTATTAAAATATCCAAAAACCACTAGAACAGTGTTATATATTTTGCTGACTTGTGTACTTACATTATCCCAAATGTTTCGAAGAATGTTTAAATCCAGAGAAATAAGCATTTTTTTTTAGATTTATTTTTGCCGTTTTATTGATAGGATAGTAGTGAGACAAGAAGCAAAGTGGGAGAGAGAGGGGGGATGGGATTGGGAAAGGTCCACGACACTGATGTCGACGCACTGCCCACAAGAATATCAGTGATGACGAAATAAGCAATTTTAAATAGTGACACGGACTGTGTCTATAGTGTCATTGTGTCGTCTGCCAATGACGTCATAACCCCTTGATTTCTGGTTTTGTAGAAAACATGTAAACACCAAAGACACTTTAATATGATATGCATTTTATTTGACAGGTGACGACCGCAGAGAGTAGCATTATAACAGAACGCTCAAATGTATCTAGTATGATAAAACTGCGTTGCTTACTTCCGCTGCTTCCTGGAAGGAGCAGAAGCGGTCGACTGTGGCATAATAAAAGCTCTGCTGCTTTCGAGCCATGTGTCGCACTCGTCTCTCACTAGCAATTGCTTCAGTGGCCTCGTTTTGCTTCGACGGCTTTCAGCCTCACTCTGCTTCATACTAAGACGTTAGTAAATCTTTAATACATTAGCTCATCCATGAACATGATTTCTGCCCAAGTACCATCGGATTGCATCGGCTGTGGGGATGAAGACGACAACTCCCATGATTCCACACTCAGTCATGACAAAAAATTACATGACTACATGATTACATAATGCTGTAATCGGAGACTCCATCGTCCGGCACGTCCGTGCTACGTTAGCTGAAGATAAAGTGCACACTCACTGTTTCCCTGGTGCTCGTGTTCTCGATGTTTCTGAGCAGATACCCGCGATCCTGAAGGGCGACGAGAGCAACGGAGCGGTGGTGCTTCATACGGGTGTTAACGACACCAAGCTGCAGCAGACGGAGACAAGAGGGACTTCAGGAGCCTGATCGAGACGGTGTGCAGCACATCGCCCGCGACGACGATCATCGTGTCAGGACCGCTTCCCACATATCGACGAGGATACGAAAGGTTCAGTAGACTTTTTGCTTTAAATAAATGGTTATTGTCATGGTGTAAAGAACAGAAACTGCTCTTTGTTAATAATTGTAATATTTTATGGGAGCGACCTAGGCCTTTTTGCGCTGATGGCCTGCACCCCAGCAGAGTCGGAGCGGAGCTCATGTCGGACAACATCTCCAGGACGCTGCGCTCCATATGACTAGTAAGTCACATCTCAAATAACTGCTATGATTACTTTTGTTCTACCCGCTTAAATGATAGAAGTACTTGCACTGTACAATCTATAAAGACTGTGTCTGTTCCCCGAATAGTGAGGTCAAAATATAAATTTAATGCAGGATCTAGAAAAAATCTGATCGTGATTAAACAGAAAAATGTAACAATATATAGTGCAACAATATATAGTGATATTCTCAATGTTACTCAGAAGACAGGATACAGGTTTAAATCATTCGAAATACTTATTCTTAATGTTACACTGTCAGATATGCAAAAGAAATATATCGTAACTCTTGCTCTGGCTACTGTGTATAGACCACCAAGGCCGAATACAGATGTCCTAAAATAATTTGCAGATTTCCTCTCAGACCTATTGGTTACTGTTGATAAAGGCTAGTTCATGCATTCATGACCTCTAGACTGGACTATTGTAATGCACTGCTAGGTGGTTGTCCTGCATCTTCAATAAACAAGCTACAGATAGTCCAAAATGTAGCAGCTAGAGTCCTTACCAGGTCAAGAAAATATGATCATATTACCCCAATTTTACAATCTCGGCTACTTATTAAGGTTTCTGTTATGTTGGTTTTGTAGTGTTACTGTTGTGGTGAAGAGTAGAGCCTATGGTTAGGTTGAGGATGGACAACAGCACTTAAAGACTACTTATACTGCATGTTGTTTTCTTTACATAAAAGTGTCGTGAGTCTTTTTGATTACGTTAGTACGTGCCAGTGTGTTGTTGCTAACTAGCATTTAACTATAAAGTTCTGAATGAATGTGCTGTTAATGGAAGCAAGTTGTATATAATTATCATTGTGTTGAGTGGGGTGGGATCATAGAAGCTTGGCTTGGCTCCCATGGCTCTCAGCCCCGCCCCACTTGTCATAAAAATTTTAAGCTCTAGTAACTTAAAAAATTTAGTTTGTTTACTCAAATATTTTAAGGCAATAAGATTCCTCAAATGTTTTGAGTATTCTTAACTTACCAGGTTTTGAATAGTCTTCCTGATAACGTTTGGGGTTCAGACACACTCTCTCTGTTTAAATCTAGATTAAAGACATCTCTTTGGCCAAGCATTCAAATAATGCATCTCATAATCTTTTACTGCAGTTATATCTGATCAAATGCACATTATTATTCTTTAGTTTGGGTTAAACAAATCAATTTTGCTTGGTTGGAACAGCAGCTACACTAATTATGTCTCTATGTGTTTCTCCGTTTCTGCTGGGATTAACATCCCGTGGTAACTAGGATTTACACAAGCTTCAGTCTGGATCCAGAACACCTGAGAAGAGATGATGCAACCCTGAAACAACTTACAGAACTACCACATTTTGCTATAAGTTTGATTGCATCATATAATAATTGCTGTTAATAGAGTTCATTGTCTGTTTGATTACGTCTTTAATTGATTTTCCCGTACATTTCTGCCACATGTACATTAACTGACACTCACCACTGATAAGCTACCACTAAATATTGTAGAAACTTAATTGGCTGTACAGTTGCTTTGCATCGATTTGTATCGTGAAAAGCGCTGTACAAATAAACTTGAATCATCATCATCGGGTCACTGTTTCTCTTGCTTGTCTTGCCATAACAAACACAGTTATAGCAGACAAACAAAAGTTTAAATATTACCGCTCTACTGGCCAACTAAAGCAAACACTATTCTCCATAATAGTGACAAATGTAATATTAAAAAATTAAAAACATCTAAACATCATTAATCATGATTCCCGATACCAAGTTTGATACTACAAAAAAATACATATATTAATGCAAAAAATTAATTAATTCATTAATAAATGAATTAATAATTGATAAATATAATGATATTGGTTTTAAATAAATAAATAACAGTCAGTGAAAATGAATAAGGAGCACCTTTCAAGCAATAACATAAAGACTGCTAAGTTGTTTTGTCTATAGGTTTTATTTAAGCTGAAGTAATTCAGCTATGTGCACCAATTTTGCCTTTATCTTGTGAACACCGTTTCATTAATTACTGCATTCATACTGTAACTGCAGCATGTAATGCACAGATATTATGATGGTTCTTCACATGTGATTGCATTTATATTTGAGCTATCAACATGCCTCAGTACACAGCCACAACACTAGATATCAGCAAGAGGACTAAGTTTCCCTAAGGATTAAATCCTATCCTATCTTATCCTAGATGTGCCTTATAAAGTTGAACACTCACAGTAGCCTTGGGTTTTTGTTTCATTCAAACTAACAAAAATTGCATCCATTGTGGCAGATTGTTGTGGGAATCTGGTTAAGTCTCACGTACCTGTTGATGCATTGTATATGGTGAAACCCACTCCTCCTCCGATGCCCATACTGTGGGGATTAACCACACTCAAACACAGCAGAGTGGCGATAGCTGCATCAACTACTGAACCATTACGCTTCAGCATGTCCCTGCAAACACAAAAAGTGCTGTGCTAATTTAGGTGAAAAACAATGACTCCATATGAGTAATGCAAACTCTAGAGTTGCAAAAGTATCATCGCTCATGCAAGTAATCTCTCCCAGAATCATAAATGTGGCTCTTTGGAATCGTACCTCCCGATCTCAGAGCAAGTCCCGGCATCCGCTGCCACTGCTGCTTTA
>NW_015507988.1:11473-15173 GCF_001515645.1 Sinocyclocheilus grahami | reverse complement strand
CCAACTAAAGCAAACACTATTCTCCATAATAGTGACAAATGTAATATTAAAAAATTAAAAACATCTAAACATCATTAATCATGATTCCCGATACCAAGTTTGATACTACAAAAAAATACATATATTAATGCAAAAAATTAATTAATTCATTAATAAATGAATTAATAATTGATAAATATAATGATATTGGTTTTAAATAAATAAATAACAGTCAGTGAAAATGAATAAGGAGCACCTTTCAAGCAATAACATAAAGACTGCTAAGTTGTTTTGTCTATAGGTTTTATTTAAGCTGAAGTAATTCAGCTATGTGCACCAATTTTGCCTTTATCTTGTGAACATTGTTTCATTAATTACTGCATTCATACTGTAACTGCAGCATGTAATGCACAGATATTATGATGGTTCTTCACATGTGATTGCATTTATATTTGAGCTATCAACATGCCTCAGTACACAGCCACAACACTAGATATCAGCAAGAGGACTAAGTTTCCCTAAGGATGAAATTCTATCCTATCTTATCCTAGATGTGCCTTATAAAGTTGAACACTCACAGTAGCCTTGGGTTTTTGTTTCATTCAAACTAACAAAAATTGCATCCATTGTGGCAGATTGTTGTGGGAATCTGGTTAAGTCTCACGTACCTGTTGATGCATTGTATATGGTGAAACCCACCCCTCCTCCGATGCCCATACTGTGAGCATTAACCAGACTCAGACACAGCAGAGTGGCAATAGCAGCATCAACTACTGAACCGTCACGCTTCAGCATGTCCCTGCAAAGAGTTGCAAAAGTCTCATCGCTCATGCAAGTAATCTCTCCCAGAAACATAAATGTGGCTCTTTGGAATTGTACCTCCCGATCTCAGAGCAAGTCCCGGCATCCGCTGCCACTGCTGCTTTATTATAGCACTTATCAGATGATGGTACAGTGGGTTTTAAGGTCGGTGTTACAGTGGGTTTTAGAGTGCTCTTTGGAATTGTACCTCCCGATCTCAGAGCAAGTCCCGGCATCCGCTGCCACTGCTGCTTTATTATAGCACTTATCAGATGATGGTACAGTGGGTTTTAAGGTCGGTGTTACAGTGGGTTTTAGAGTGAGTGTTAGAATGAGTGCCAGAGTAAGTCCCACTATCAAAATAATCACTAAGGCAACCAACAGACATCTGAAAGCAGACAACCAGAGTACAGTTTGAGATATTTAATATATATGCTTATCTCTTCCTATCATAAACAAGACACACTTGACTAAATTAGTACATTTTGAACTTGTGGGAATTTTAATTATTTATTTTTTGGCCCCCATGAGGAAACACGCTAATAAATCATACAGAAAGAAGTCTTTGTGTGTGTGTGTGTGTGTGTGTGTGTATATACACTGCCTAGTTTTTAGGATTTAATAATTTTTGCAGTGATTAATATGTTTCTGGCATGTTTATGTTTTGCAACAGTTCTTTTAATCCCTACCTGAGGCAGTATGTAGCTTTGTATTTCTGAATAAATTGTGAAATGAGCATAAGGAGTCATTTTTATGCACAAATTGTTCACCACAGAATCCTAACCTTTACCCTGTTGAAAGTCTTGAGGATGTGCTGGAGTCGACTTTACAGAGTGGTTCAATGCCCCCATTGTTAAAACAAGATCTTGGCCAAAAATTAATGCGACTCTTGGTGGAAATGTTGTTATGACTCATGGTGTTGTTGAAACAATACCACAATGAAAGCACAATATTATCAAAGCTAAAGGTGGTCTAACAAAATATTAGAGTTTGTAAGAGTATTTTGTAGAGTTTTTTTTTTTTTTTGGATAGGCAGAATAAAGTTGATTTCTTTCACAAGCAGATCTTTCACAGTTTGAGGCTGATGAATACTAACATTGACACCCTGCAGTATGCACAGCAAATTCCCGAGTGTTAAATTAACACTGCTTGGAGCATATATGGTCCCACTCTAAAAGAGTGTTAAAGTAACACTGAAGCAGTGTTAAAGTTAATGAGATAATTATGTGAGTAATTAAGTGCTGATTGAGCATTAGTGATGAACAGCTGCTGTTAACAAACAGAATCACTGAAGAAAAGAGAAACACAAGAACTACAACTGACTTCAGCCACAGCCTTAGATGAAATCAACTGAAATAAAAGACATTAAATCTCTCAAGATCTCAGCAGAAGATAATTAATCATCTCCACAAACAGTATCACCAGCTTCATGCATTACTAACCAGTTTGACTTTGTTTCTGGAGGATCTAAAACAGAAGTTCTTTATTGAGAATTAAAAAGTTAAATTTTTTTTTTCAACTTACAGTTTTTGTGAATAGTGGTAGCTTTAGTTGCCTCTTGACCCTTGACTTTTAAAGTTTAAGTTTCTCTTTGGCTGTCACAATTGTGTTTATGAAGAACATGTGTGACGGCAAGGCACTTATGATTTCTATGCTGTTGCAGTTACATGAGCTAACAATGTGAAAACAACTTCATAAACAACTTTTATAAATATGGTTCTTAAACAGGTTTCAGTTCTGGCACTCATAAACATGAAGAATCAGCATGTGAATCTCAGCAATGGTGACAAAATATTCTGATCATTTTTATGTGATTTTTGAACGTCACAAAACAAGGCAGTAAAAAGTAACAACAAAAAATAACAAAAATAAAAGCAAATAGTAAAAGTAAAAGAAAATACTAAGACAATGCAGCTGCATAATTTATTCATGTTGCAATGCATGCTGGGAGCCATGTATGAGTTATGATTGGTGCACCCAGAATGCACTGCAACATGAATCTGTCTGATGATCGTCACCATTGTTGAGATTCATATGCTGATTCTTGATGTTCGCTTGTCTAAACACTACCGATGTTCTAAACTGGTGTGCAAAATGTTTTAAAAGCTTTTCATATTTTTTTTTTAAAATGCAGTTCTGACCAAGCTATAGTTCACATTACCACTGATGAGATCGGTAAACCTGCTACAACATGACAGCTATTTCATTATCAAGATAACAGCCAATTTAATCCAAATCTAATTTTGCTTGGCTTTTCTTACCATAACTAATGCAATTCATAAACACATATACAGCAACTCAAGAAAAAGTGTTGATAATAAGTCAAGTGTCAAGAGCTCAACTAAAGCAAACACTTATCTCCACAGCGGTGAGTTCAAATTGTGTTATTTTCAATAAACATTAACATCTAAACCTCTGTTAATTCTTAATAAGAATTTTTTTCATGCATGACAAAAAAAAGTCAAACTGGTTAGTAATGCATGAAGCTGGTGATGCTGTTTGTGGATTTGTTTAATTATCATCTGCTGAAATCTTGATGGATTTAATGTCTTTTATTTCAGTTGATTTCATCTAAGTCTGTGGCTGAAGTCAGTTGTAGTTCTTGTGTTTCTCTTTTCTTCAGTGATTCTGCTTGTTAACAGCAGCTGTTCATCACTAATGATCAATCAGCACTTAATTAATCACATAATTATCTCATTAACTTTAACGCTCTTTTAGAGTGGGACCATATATCCCCCGAGCAGTGTTAATTTAACACTGGGGATTTTACTGTGTATATATATACGTCTTCTGACATGGTTGTTTGAGAAATAATAAGCTACAGACTGCATCAGTTTGGGTTAAAAGAACTGTTGCAATATATATATATATATATATATATATATATATATATATATATATATATATATATATATATATA
>NW_015507988.1:6343-10993 GCF_001515645.1 Sinocyclocheilus grahami | reverse complement strand
AAAAAAACTGTTGGTATATATATATATATATATATATATATATATATATATATATATATATATATATATATATATATTGTGTGTGTCAGTGGGTATAGAAAGGAATCACCCCCTTTAAAATAATCACATTTTGTTGCTTTGCAGCCTGAAGTGAAGACAAACACAGTTTTTGTTTTATGCAGCTGTATTTCATATCTTTCATCCAAGTGAAAGATATAACACCAACATTTCAGAAAAAAACAAAAACATCGAGTTGGAAAAAGGATCGCCCCCCTCCTAAAAATTATTTGTAGCAATCAGTTGTAGCAAATCACATTCTCAGTGGCACACAAAGACATTTGACTTTCAACTGTGATCAGCTGTGGTAATTTTGATTAGTTCAGCATGAAAATAGCTTTTACTGCAGCATTTCAGTCCTTGGTAGAGCAACTGAAGCAAACTATCAACTATGGATGGCAAGACCCTAGCAAAAGATCTCCAGGATAAAGCTGTGGACAGGCACAAGTCAGTAGATGGATACAAAACAATTGCAAAGGCTTTATCAGTGACTAGAAGCACAATGAAGTCTGTTATGAAGAAGTGTAAGGTATTTGGTACAACACAGACCCTCCCTGAATCAGGACGTCGCTCCAAACTGGATGAAAGAGCCGGAGGAAACTGGTCAGAGAGGCAACCAAGAGACCTACAGCATCTGTGAAGCAGCTGCGCTGTGTCCTATTTCATCAGATGTGTTTTTTAAACTCATTGCTCAAAGTAAGATAGACAGATACCTCACGCAACGCTTTGAAAATGTCATGACGAAACAATGCTCTTGTTGTATAAATGGATATTTCAAGATAGCAGTGGGCTGGACTGATATAATCTGTGGAAACAAAATGAATGGTGCATGGTTTAAAATAATACTGATCCCAAAAATAGATATTTAATGGCCAGACAGATAGAAATATTTCATTTGATAAGGGTAATTGCATCACCCTGTTTTGAGTTTTTATAAAATCAAACAAATATAATCATAACAAACCCCAATTATTGGAACAATACATTATTAACTGAAAAGCGTTACATAATACCATGCATTATTAGAATGAGGCAGTGGTATCTTATCCAGAAGTTTTTTACGAATCATTGTAACATCTCAACAAGCTGCACAAACAAAAATTCGTCCCTAATTCTACAGTAGTTTGTGTGGATTAGAAGAACATTAGAAAATGATAATAATAATAAATAAATAAACAATAATAATAATAATAATTCAACATCAGACAAGTGAGCTATTCACCCCACAGAAAATACATACACACCTTGCAGTCTGTGAATACAATCTTTTTCAAGTAAGTAGCAGCTGATAGCCGATCTTGCTGCTGTTTTTTTTATCCAAAGTGATATTTTATGCAAAGCTTTGCTGCAGTCCACATGGAGCAGAAAATATAAGAGGGCATACATCGACTTCTACATATGTGATGGGATCCTGATCTCTACGGGCTATGTACTTTGTAAGGTGTTGTTGTGAATAACAGAGATACTCCCCAGACTGGTTTGTATGATCTGAACCAGTTACTGTCAACTGTTTGAGATCGTATGTGAAGACAGTTATTCACAAAGGTTTCACTTTAGTTTTTCAGATTTCCATGCAAGCATGACACATTATAACATTTCACAACTTTACATTTTGGTTGCAGATAAATTACACTGCAGTACAACAATAATATTAATTAAAAAAAACTACTTTAATATGTTAATGTTGGAATTTAACATTGATTTTTTTTTATCACATTTGCACCTTGAAATAAGGTTATTTCAAGAATAAAAAGTAGATAACCATGGAGATGAAATCAATCTTTGTTCAAATTAGATCACTTATTTTACTTTGAAGCAACATTAGATCTACTTTTCTTTATGTACAGCAGGATTCGATGACAGTAAATCATGTCTGCTTTGACTTCTTTCAATCAGAGACCATGTAGGGCTGCAATTAACATGGCTTTAAACTAAAAAGTCCAAAATCGCTTATTAAACAACTCCAAAACCAGCATTACCATCTTCACTTATAAACCAATTTGACTTTATTATACGTCTACAAAAGTTCTTACTGAGATTAACAGAGGTTTAGATGTTGATGTTTTAATGAAAATAATAATTAATTTTGAAGTCACCGTTATGGTGGTTGGTGTTTGCTTTAGTTAGCATCTTGACCCTTCACTTCTTATGTCAGTTTTTCTTTTGATCTTGTATGTTTATAAAACACAATTATGGCAAAAAAAAACAAACAAAAAAAACCTGTGAGAGCAGTGCATTGATCCTACTCATGGTCTGATTTCTACTGCACTCTCAGGAAAAATTAGAAAAGCTGTCACTGGAGCATCATCTTTCTAAAATGTATCACACTATACTAATCATCTGTGAGTAGTGACGTATATCTGATGCAAAATAAGCTACTACTACTGTATCTCCTGCTTCAAATTAAATACTTTGCAGTCCTGGTGCAACAGAATATTCACACACATATACCAGGATACTGAGCACTTCTAGAAGCAATGATGATTAGAGTAAAGGTTAGAACGATTCCAAGGGCCCGACGAGGGAAAGGGGGACTGCAACGGTGTTTATTAAACACATTCGATATGGCAAAACAAGTCAAGAAAAACTGTGATAAGCTGATAACTATGTGTTGGTATCAATCTTTGTGAGCTTCAAGGAAAATTAATTTTCAGTGATCCCATTCATGGTCTGATTTCTACTACCACTGTGAGACTACAGTAAGAAGACCAGAGAATCAGCTATAATTTTTTACTCACACACACACACGCAGGCATGCACCATTAAGACAAAGACATTAATAATATGAGCATATGAATCTCAAAAACGGTGACAATCAACAACAATAACAAATACGAACTGTTGCACACATCCGGTTTTGTTTTTCACCCAGGTAAGTTTGAGCAAACTCTGATACATTACAACAATACGCAAGCGACCGGAGCAAACTTAATGGAACAACTTGTAAGTAAATCAAAACAACTGTGAAAATGTCTTATTTGCTTTTTGAGTGTTGTAAGAATATCATGATAAAGGAATGTTTTCATTTTTGGGAAACGCTGTTTTACACAGCGCTGTAAAGTGTGGCATTTCCCTGGCCTAGTGCTTTTGAATGCGCATTCTGAATGCTATTTTAGCGTTACTGCTTATAGTATAATGTTAACATCAAAGAAGGGCACTAATGTTAATGTTAGCCGGCATGTTTTCAGTAAACGCAGTCCTAACGTACGTTTTGAATGTTGCTGCGGTTAACTGCAATGTTTAAGGCTGCGTTTCTCAAAAGCATCATGAGCTAAGTCGATTGTTGAGACCATTTGGTGGCAAATGTTTCTACGATCATCTTAGCCATACAATGCTTTTTTTGGAAATTGCCCTGGTAAATGTGATTTTTATTTGGTCTGTTTTTAAACAACTAGCTGCTAAGAGTATTAATCCAAAATTAGGTTAAAGCTAATACACAGACATGGATTTTGCAATTATATTTATTTTACAAAAGCAATCTGCAAACGTTTGTAAACCTTTACAAACTTTCTTTAATCGCAGGCTGAGCTGGATGCTGAATAAAAAAGAGTGAGCCTCAACACTTAAGGTAACTTCTATTCAGTTGAAGAGCAAGTTGTGTGATGGGTCCTCACATAACAGGACACAGACTCGGCTTTCTCTTTTCTACATCCATTGTTGGTTATACACTTACTTTTGCATGTTTGTGGTTTTCTAGGTTTGTGCTGAGTTTCACCATATCAGAGAAAGTGGCACACACCAGCAAGATTTCACAGATGCTGCATGACATTCGAAATGTTTGATCTTCAGGTGAGTGCAAATTCACAAACACTAACTACCTCCATCACTGTCTTCATTGTATATAAAATAAAGTTGGCCTGCTTGTTTAACATTTACATGTCAACATACTCTCCCAGTGTACGTGTGTGAGGAGAACTGTTCTTCAGGACATGACATGTAAGTATTAAGTGCATTAATAGATCTGAAATAGAGTGGGGGAACTGACGTCAGAACCAGGAATTGTAATTCGCCGCGAGTTCCTTTGAGATTTTCCAATGGTTTTTTTTCAATTTATGAATAAAATAAAGCCTGTGGTAAAACTTGACAATACTTCTACATTTTGTTCTACATTATAAATGGCACACACTCACAGCCTAAACCTTCTTATCTAGCTACTTATTAAAAACATACGTTTTCAAAAATGAACATAACTGCTAAAAAAATTGTATTTTGGGTATGGATGTGTGTAATTTACATAGTACAACAAAATGTAAAAGTATCGTCAAGTTATGTTTACCACAGGCTTTATTTTAATTGAAAAACCCCATTATAAAACCCCATAGGAAAACCTAGAAGGAACACACGGTGAATTACTCTTCAGGGTTCTGACGGTATAGTTCCCCCACTCTATTGGCAGTAAATATAAATGTCTACTTTTATTCTCTGAAGTTAAAGTTAAAGTTTTACCCTCTGTGCTTATTCCAGGAGGAATTGGGTGTGCCAGACATCACTGACACAAACACCTCTTCTGCTGATTTTGTTATCATGGACAACGAAACCACTACAAATCCTGCAAGCACTGCAGTTGTGATGAGATGATCTTCCAGTGTTTGA
>NW_015507988.1:0-3034 GCF_001515645.1 Sinocyclocheilus grahami | reverse complement strand
TGTTTGTGGTTTTCTAGGTTTGTGCTGAGTTTCACCATATCAGAGAAAGTGGCACACACCAGCAAGATTTCACAGATGCTGCATGACATTCGAAATGTTTGATCTTCAGGTGAGTGCAGATTCACAAACACTAACTACCTCCATCACTGTCTTCATTGTATATAAAATAAAGTTGGCCTGCTTGTTTAACATTTACATGTCAACATACTCTCCCAGTGTACGTGTGTGAGGAGAACTGTTCTTCAGGACATGACATGTAAGTATTAAGTGCATTAATAGATCTGAAATAGAGTGGGGGAACTGACGTCAGAACCAGGAATTGTAATTCGCCGCGAGTTCCTTTGAGATTTTCCAATGGTTTTTTTTCAATTTATGAATAAAATAAAGCCTGTGGTAAAACTTGACAATACTTCTACATTTTGTTCTACATTATAAATGGCACACACTCACAGCCTAAACCTTCTTATCTAGCTACTTATTAAAAACATACGTTTTCAAAAATGAACATAACTGCTAAAAAAATTGTATTTTGGGTATGGATGTGTGTAATTTACATAGTACAACAAAATGTAAAAGTATCGTCAAGTTATGTTTACCACAGGCTTTATTTTAATTGAAAAACCCCATTATAAAACCCCATAGGAAAACCTAGAAGGAACCCACGGTGAATTACTCTTCAGGGTTCTGACGGTATAGTTCCCCCACTCTATTGGCAGTAAATATAAATGTCTACTTTTATTCTCTGAAGTTAAAGTTAAAGTTTTACCCTCTGTGCTTATTCCAGGAGGAATTGGGTGTGCCAGACATCACTGACACAAACACCTCTTCTGCTGATTTTGTTATCATGGACAACGAAACCACTACAAACATCTCATGAACACTTGACAATAACTGTGGAACACACACTATTTATTCACTCATACCCTTATTTATCTAACACTCATACTCAGTCTACATTTCAATTTGCACATAATATACCTGTACATACAACTGTCTATTGTTATATACCTGTACATACAATTGTCGATTTGTATATTTTTATTCCTTAGTTACTTGTTCTATTTTTCTATTTTTTATTATCTGTGTTTTTGTTCTGTCACTGTCATTCTGTTACACTGTGGAGCTTCTGTCATGAAAACAAATTCCTCGTATGTGTAAACATACCTGGCAATAAAAACTCATTCTGATTCTGATTCTGATTCTGATTGTTAAAACTGTAAATAAAATGATAGTTTTTTTGCTTTTCTCTCATCATTTACTCTCCCTCATATTATCCCAAATGCTTCAGATCCATCAGATTCATCTTCCAAACACAAATGAAGATATTTTTAATGAAACATGAGATATTTGTTTATTTAATCATCCTGGACTTATATCATTGTCTCTGCCTTGCTTTATGGCTCCCTTGTTACAAGGAGTTGTTACTCCCTTGCCTTTTTGTCAAAGGCAAACAGCAAAAAATCTCTCTTAGGTAACCCAAATCACATACAGACAAACATATGAGACATTACTACCCCACATACTTGAGTATCTGCAGTTTATAGTTTGGATCCTCCAGTTTGTGTTTGAGCAGCTGGACCCCTGATGGTCCTGGGTGATTGTAGCTCAGATCCAGCTCTCTCAGGTGTGAGGGGTTTGAACTCAGAGCTGAAGACAAATAACCACAGCCTTCCTCTGTCACCATACAGCCAGACAACCTACACACACACATCAACAGTCAGTCTAGAGCTGGACGATTAATCAAATGTGATTGTCATGCGCAGATGCTTTCAGATGGAGCAGCATTTACTACACAGAGCCATAGTTCTCTGACAAACTACGCAAAAATAAATGCAGACGATACAATCTCGTGATTATGAAATCGAAGAAATCATTCACGATAATGACAGCTGTTTGCGTAGCTTCTCAGTGAACTACGGCTCTGTGTAGTAAATGCTGCTTCATCTGAAAGCACGTGAAAATACCACATTTAATAACATGTTTTTACTCCACACTCACTTCATAACGTCAGACGAGTGTTTGAAATAAATCCTTCTGTGAGATGATGTCCCAGTCAACACTTTGATCTCACAGTGATGTCACCATGAGCTCCCAGGATACTAGTGATGAGGTCACAATGTGAGGTCACAGTGAGCTAAAAGTGTAACCTCACAGCGCCCTCAATGTGTGCTCATACTAATGTGAGGTCACAGTGAGCTAAAAGTGTAACCTCACAGTGCCCTCAATGTGTGCTCATACTAATGTGAGGTCAAAGTGCACTCACTGCACAGAGACTAGGTACCCAGCATGCATTGCAGCATGAAACTTTTGATTGTCACCATTGTTGAGATTCATACACTGATTCTTGATGTTTCTTTGTTTTTAAATAGCATAGCAGTTCTAAATGCTTGTGACTTATCATGTTTTTGAAATTCTTGTGATAATGACACTGTTGGTTCATTATCGGTATAAACAAAGAGATGTTATAATTACTTCAGATCATTAACTACTCTCTAAGACTGCATACTGGGTGAAGATTGTATTGTTATTATCAATAACAAACCAATATCACCTGGTTTCAGTCTCTTTTTGGTATTCCTTGCCATAACAAATGTGCTTTACTAATACACAGTTTCACCAGCCCAAAAAATATGTAATGTTATAAAGTCACGGGTCAAGAGCCCAACTAAAGCAAACACTAATCACCTTGATAGGTAGCATCAAATGAAACAATAAAACATCATCTAAATCTCTGTTAATTCTCAATAAGCGCTTTTGTAGATGTCTGACAGAAATAAATTCAGTCTGGTTAATAATGAGTGAAGCTGGTGATGCTGTTTGTGGAGTTGTTTAATCATTCTCTGCTGAGATCACCAAAGATTTAATGTCTTTTGTATTTCAGTTGATTTCATGGAAGGCTGTGTCTGGAAGTCAGTTGTATGTTTGGAGAAGGTTCTTATAACAAAGAACTGTTAGCTGAGTGTGCACTCATGAGCTCAGCATGTGACACCACTGTGATAGTGTTGAGAAACAGGATATAGAAAGCCTCCTCGGT
>NW_015507987.1:11698-35042 GCF_001515645.1 Sinocyclocheilus grahami | reverse complement strand
TCTCCTCAGTCTCTGGTTCATCAACACAGCTTCACTGATGATCCAATAGAAACCCAAAATGATCCAGAACCAACAGTAAACCCAGGATAGAGCGGCTGAGTGAATGTGGTCTGGACTGTGTGGATGAGGCTCATTGTGTCAGAGACGCTGTAGAAGGACAGAGTTCCTGCACTGTGATCCACAAACACTCCTATTCTCCTGCTGCTGATGATGATGGGCTTCACAGAGAGACGAGTCTCTATCTTATTGTGTCTGAACGAGTAACTGGAGGAAGAGCAGATCAAACTCCAGGACTGATCATTAGATCCAAACCAACATTCTTTACCCTGTCTTTTCTTGCTGATGCTCTTATATGACACTGATATACACACATCTCCACTCCACTTAATCTCCCAGTAACAGCGTCCACACACACTCTCTCTACACAACACCTGAGGATACACATCAAATCTGTCTGTACATTTCTTTAGTCCTGCTGTAATCCTGGATTCTCCTCCATGATCCATACTAGAAAACACACACAGAGCATGTTTTGGAATGATTTAGCATGTTCTAGGCTTGATTGAGTCTCAAGGGATTCTGGGAGTTTGAATAGTTGTGGCTCATCTGAACATTCCGTCAGTGTAAAGGCCCGTTCACACCAAGCACAATAACTATAAAGATAACGATAACGATATAGTTCTGAAAATCGTTCTCAATATTAAAGGATAGCATAGTTCACACCACAACTATAACGATAACGATACAGAGGAACGATATCGTTATGATCGCTTTCAAAACAATTTTTTCCAGCTGATGAACGATAAAACACTGACAGCCAATCAGAATCCATCCTGCTGTAACGAGCTCAAGAATTTAAAGCGGCAGACGAGTGTGCGCTTAGAATAAACAGACGATATCGTTCGCTGGTGTGGACGCTAATATCGTTATCTTTATAGTTATCGTTCTTGGTGTGAACGGGGCTTAAGTCTGTGGGGATTTTTATCAGTGGTCGGCAGCTGGTGAAGTCTTTTGACATAATGAAATAAATAAAACCCAAACGCTATTTTCTAACAAGATCAAATGTATATCAAGCACAGCAAGGTCAGCTCAGAAGAGCTGTCACCGGTCCTATAGCACCACGGGTTGTTACTACAGTTAACAGTTGCTACGGTCAGGCGTGCAGTGAAGAGAGCAGAGAGCGGCGAGACAGATGAAACTTTCAGTGAGTGAAAAGTCCTCAAGGCGAGACATTGCAGGTGAATGGGGTAAAAACATTAATGACTAATTATCACCTTGCTTACCCAGTTGATTGATTACATTGATAATTGCAAAAAAAATTGTATTACAAGTTTTCTAAAATGTTATGTTTAAATATGCAAATGATGTATTATTTAATGAAATATGCGCTAATTTGCATACATTTCTAATACACAATTCTGAACACTGGATCAAGTCAGTTTCAAAATTCTTGTTTATTTTTTCTTGACATATTAGAGGCAAATGTTTTTACAGAGGGAATTTTGGGTATCTCTTTGTCACTCCATAATTCAGAAAATACTTTGAACAGCCAGAAAACAATATATTTTCACAATTTTTGGGGGGGGAAATAAAATGTTGTATATAATGAAGCAAATTATATATGAACAAATCCCTCTGTAAAAACCTTCAGAATATAGACAGGAATAAAAATTTAAAGTTTGGTGTGTAAGTGCTACTGAAGTGGAGATTTATGGCTCTGTTTAGGAGAAAAAACTCATTTTGAGAAAACAGCCTTTAAAAATATGTATTGTAATTGAAATCTATTGACACAAATAGGTAAAGTGCTATAAAAAAAACACTTAACAGTGTCTTTTGGATGTTTTCTTTCCAATAGTATGAAAAAACACTTTATGAAAAGCCAAAAAGCCCAAAATCTCAAAATTGACAGGTGCATGAAAAAACTGTGCTTTTGCCTGCAGTGTCTCCCCTTAAAAAGTCTTAAATTTAATTGAATCAAATTTAAGGCATTAAAAGTCTTAAATAGTACAAGAAAATCTTAATAAGGATTTTTAGGAGATCTTAAATGTGGGGATGGTAAGATGAGAATTGCGATACGGGTTAATATGATGATTAAACTTCAAAAGCCTCTGATTTCATTGAATATGAGCGCTGCACGTTTCAGAGTCAGCTGCTGTGCTGCTTTGTGTTCTGCTGTTACCAGAGAAACAGCTGTGTTTCTGCCGTTCCAAAAGCGCCTCCTGCTGGCAGAGAATGAATGTGCATTTTTATTAAGCCCATCCGCTGTTGTTGTTCAGACCAATGTGAAAATCAACCCATGTTTTCATGCAAACACGAGTTGTAAATGTGAACTGGTGGATCGACAAGAAGCTAATGCATTATAAAACTTTAAAACATTCAGACAGTAAAATATATTTATGTATTATTTAATGAAAAGGCTTTAATTGATTGATAATAATTATTTAAATTAATATAGCCTAATAATTGATACTTTTGCCTCCATTTTCTTAAAAAAAATGATTTAAAGGCTGAAATGTGAAGTGAATCATTCTAAAAAATCTTTTTGTTTTTGTGAAAACGTCTCAGGTTACGTATGTAACCCTAGTTCCTCGAGGGAACGAGACGCTGCGTCGAGAACACTAGGGGAACGCCTTCAGTGACCCACGCTCTGAATCACATGTGAAATCAGTCCAATAGCTGAACGGTACGTCACGGCGGATGACGTCATGAACGGGAAGCTATAAAAGCACGTGCGGCGGAGACAGCGTCAGCTTCTAGGAATGAAGCAAGCGCCGGCAGGGACACCGGAAGTATGGCACCGAGATGCAGCGTCTCGTTCCCTCGAGGAACTAGGGTTACATACGTAACCTGAGACGTTCCTCTTCAGGAACTCGAGCTGCGTCGAGAACACTAGGGGAACGAGAATGCCCACGTCGCCAGACTTCCAAATCTCTGCCTAGTGTGGAAGACTGCACAGCTAGGGCGAGAGAACAAAAGAGCCCGGAGTGGCTAAAGTAGGCGGGGCTCGCCATCCCGAAGGCCAACTTCTGGAGGAGTGAATCTTGACCCCCAAAGGAGAGGGGAGATCAGAGGACTCGAGGCTATGGAATAGCATCCTGATCCACCACTTAGCCTAAGCTTCTCTGGCCGGAGGCCTCAGCCTCAGCGCACCGCAGAGGAAATGTGTAAGAAGAGGGTGTCTTCCCACTGAATGGCCACCGAGAGGGGCGTGGTAGGCCGCAATGGCCATCACGAAGCCCTCTAGGGTGGAGTGGGTCAACCCTGCGGATAAACAGGCCTACAGGAACTCCAGAACTGTACCAGACGGGCAGTTAGCTGGGTCGGGCTGGCGATCTCCGCAGAAATACAGTTTCCTCCTAGAGGGAGCTCTGGATGTAGGATGGTCTCAACAACCTCGGTTGAGAGACCGGAAGTTATGAGTTGTGCCTCCTCAGAGGCCACACCCACAGCTCCTGCGTGCCCTCCGCCTGTGAGAGGAGATCTCTCCTGACGGGAATCTCCCATAGAGCGCCGTCGAGGAGAGAAATCAGGCCTGAGACCCAACTCGGCCCGGCCGGAACGGGGATACAAACAACCGACGGGCCCTGTCCCGGCGCACTCTCTCCAGAACTCCCAGGAGGCAGAAAAATCAGAGGAAAGGCGTACAGACGATGCCTCGGCCACGTCTGTACCATGGCATCCAGCCCCAGTGGAGCTGGATGAGTCAGAGAGAACCAGAGGGGACAGTGTGATATCATATGAGTCGCAACAGGCCCACCTGAGCCTGGCCAAACACTCTCCATATCTGCTTCACCACCTCGGGGTGAAGCATCCATTCCCCGGGCCTCAGCCCCTGCCTCAACAGGATATCTGCTCCCTTCTTGAGATGCCCAGGAATGTAAACTGCTCGCAACGAGAGGAGTTTGCCCTGGGACCACACAAGTATCTGTTGCGCCAGCTTGTACAAGGGGCGCGAACGCAGAACTCCCTGGCGGTTGATGTAAGAGACCACCGTTGCGTTGTTACCAACATATGGTGACCTCTTAACTCGAAACAGGGCCGGCATCTCCCGACAATTGAATGCCATGTCAGATGGCGACCACTCCACAGACCGCGGGCAGGGTGGCTACTCATGACCGCACTTCAGAAAATACTTTGAACAGCCAGAAAACAATATATTTTCACAATTTTTGGGGGGGGAAATAAAATGTTGTATATAATGAAGCAAATTATATATGAACAAATCCCTCTGTAAAAACCTTCAGAATATAGACAGGAATAAAAATTTAAAGTTTGGTGTGTAAGTGCTACTGAAGTGGAGATTTATGGCTCTGTTTAGGAGAAAAAACTCATTTTGAGAAAACAGCCTTTAAAAATATGTATTGTAATTGAAATCTATTGACACAAATAGATAAGGTGCTATAAAAGAAAACTTAACAGTGTCTTTTGGATGTTTTCTTTCCAATAGTATGAAAAAACACTTTATGAAAAGCCAAAAAGCCCAAAATCTCAAAATTGACAGGTGCATGAAAAAACTGTGCTTTTGCCTGCAGTGTCTCCCCTTAAAAAGTCTTAAATTTAATTGAATCAAATTTAAGGCATTAAAAGTCTTAAATAGTACAAGAAAATCTTAATAAGGATTTTTAGGAGATCTTAAATGTGGGGATGGTAAGATGAGAATTGCGATACGGGTTAATATGATGATTAAACTTCAAAAGCCTCTGGTTTCATTGAATATGAGCACTGCACGTTTCAGAGTCAGCTGCTGCGCTGCTTTGTGTTCTGCTGTTACCAGAGAAACAGCTGTGTTTCTGCCGTTCCAAAAGCGCCTCCTGCTGGCAGAGAATGAATGTGCATTTTTATTAAGCCCATCCGCTGTTGTTGTTCAGACCAATGTGAAAATCAACCCATGTTTTCATGCAAACACGAGTTGTAAATGTGAACTGGTGGATCGACAAGAAGCTAATGCATTATAAAACTTTAAAACATTCAGACAGTAAAATATATTTATGTATTATTTAATGAAAAGGCTTTAATTGATTGATAATAATTATTTAAATTAATATAGCCTAATAATTGCTGACGCTGGCTCCGCCGCACGTGCTTTTATAGCTTCCCGTTCATGACGTCATCCGCCGTGACGTACCGCTCAGCTATTGGACTGATTTCACATGTGATTCAGAGCGTGGGTCACTGAAGGCGTTCCCCTAGTGTTCTCGACGCAGCTCGAGTTCCTGAAGAGGAACTTGTCTTTCAACTCTAAATCATGCTTTTTACAGTCATTTTAATTTTATTTGTGCAGATCTTAAAAAGTCTTAAATATGAGCTTAAACATCCTGCCAATACAATGGTCTGCCAAAAACCACCAATTTATGTTTTAAGGTAGGCCTATATAACTGTCCGGACCTCGGCTGGTGAGGAGGGTTCATTACTGGACCTCGAGCAGCTTTAGTTGAAGACCCCTGGTCTGTGGGATTTTTATGGTTTTATCTTTTTCTTTAATTTTTCTTTATTTTCAGGTGTTTCTCAGAGACTGAACTGGTTTAAAGCGCAGAGATTCTGCAGCAATAAAATCTCTTCCTGAACTTCACAAGAGCTTGAAGAAACACAGCGGTGAGACGCGTGTTTGAGTCTGAAACCATACCACGAAATCAGCACAGTAATATTTGTCTGCACTATCAAAAATACATCTGAATCAGAAATGTTCATGATTCCCATCATTCTGACAGATAACAGATATTGTATTTACCTACTTTAGAAACTCTGATAACAGAGATCAGAAATGAATAAGAGACAATTACATTTTAAAGCATCTGATTAAAACAAACCTGGAAAGAGACGTGAAGACCAGAGATTCTTAGAGCATTCAGTGAATTATTCATGAGATTAAAAAATACAAAAGAGCAAAATGCAAATGAAAAAAATCAGGAGGAAACTTCTACAGAGAGTGTGAAGTTACGTCATGCAGTGTTGCATGCTGGGACACCGCTGCCATTCAGGGAGGATCGTCCTCTGCTACAAATGCTGAAATTAATACAGAGACCTGCTTATCTTTTGTTTTGTTTTTGTTTTTGCTTTTAAGTTAAATATTCACATTCTTCATTGTATCGTTTGCATGCTATTTTATCGCTTTGCATGATAATTAGATGTTTTCACTCAAGTTTTGTAGAGTTTTGTTTACAATGTTGATTTGATGACGGTGAAAGCAGTGTCTCCCGCTGGACGCTCGCTGCTGCTTCAGCGTCATACGGCAGAATATACAAATAAAAGTGTGTTCAACAAGCTGACAGAAGTCCATCCATTTCTTTGTTGGAAATGTTTCAGTGACAAAGTATAATTGTTGTTATTGTAAATATAAATTTTTCCATGACCACAGAGGAGAGTCAGAGATTGTGTTCAGCGGACAGACACGAATACACTGTATCTTTATATTTATTCCCACAAATGACAACCAAAATCAAATGCTTGGGAGCTTGTGAACAGTTTTGAGGCATTTTAAAATGCTGACAGTGATGCTAAAAGACGTGCAGATGAGCCAGAGCCGGCTTTAGCGCAGCACTGCTGAGCGGGCGGCTGAGGTAACGAAAGGGGGCGACATAGAAATCAGTGACGGATGTTTACAGCAGGTGTGCACATGAAAGCGACAGTGGTCTATAACCAGAAAAAGTACAGGGCTCATTTCCACACAGCAGACATCATGACCATGGCAGACACATGAGTAAACATAGGTGTGGGGTTGAAAAAGGTAGCATTGTCACTTGACCTGAGTGGGCTGCACCTATGAGATCACTGAATACTGTTGTTTAGTGTTAACCTGAATTAAATGAATTAATTAATTTTTTTTTTTTTTTTTTTTAACCGCAAGGTCTAGAGACGTGATTTTAGAAGCTGAATTTCTTTGTACTTGAGCGCCGTGTTTTAGTATGATGTATTATGCATGAAAAGCTGCTATAAAGACCTGAGACGAGCACGGCATTCAAACACAAATTCAAAGACGTCATGCTTGACATACTTCAGTTTATCCAGTGAGCAGTTTGAGTCCTGCAGTTTTTCAGAGAGCAGCTTGACTCCTGAATCTCCGGGGTGATTGTAGCTCAGATCCAGCTCTCTCAGGTGTGAGGGGTTTGAACTCAGAGCTGAAGACACATAACCACAGCCTTCCTCTGTCACCATACAGCCAGACAACCTACAAATACAGCAACAGTCCATGTGACATCTCTTACACACATTTATACTTATTTCAGCCATTAATTAATCCTATGTGGTCACGTCTTAAGGTTTACTTTGTTAAAAAGAAAACTTCTCCCTCATTAGAAATGCAATAATGTCACTATCAGTATATGATGTCAATTATATAAAAACAAAACAAAAAAGCTAAAACGCCATGTAAACATTATAAATAAAATGATGGAAACGGCTGTCCAGTGGAGTTGTATCACTGGTGTTACTGCTGAACAAACAACACTTGTTAAGAAAAAAATCTAGACTTTTGACATCACTTTCTATTTACATCTATTTGGCATCACTTTCTACTGTCCTTTCACCTTGGAAGAATACATATCGTCATTGTCATGTTGAAAAAATGCCCACCAACGCAAGCAAATGAGGAGAGGGTAGCATGTTCTGTTTCAAGGTGTGTGAATTCATGACAGCATTGATTTAAAAAAACCTTCATCACTCATGCATCCCTATAAAAGAGCTTTACTACCACCAAACTTTACTGTGGGAACCAGGCACTCTCACTGTACTCCTCCTCTAGCAGCACCTGTTAGATCTGAATTGATTAGGCTAAATTAGTTTCTTGTGCTTTGGCTACAGTAGGTAGTTTCAGTGAGGGCAACAACTATGCATGTCACTTCTGCTGTCCACTGTCATGCATGCTTACATCACTGACTTACATTAATACTGACTACTGACTGTTTGAATACCTTTGTTAAGGCGGGCATACACGGTGTGATTATCGCAGATGCTTGCATGGTCGCGGCTCGTACCATGTGAGAAGAATTACGGGCCGATCCGAGACGTTACGAGCACCTCCCGTCCTCCCGATAATTTTCAAATATGTAAAAAAAAATCGGATTCTGTCGGTTTAAATTTGTAGCGTATGTGTGGTTGAACGAGACGATTTGGTGATCCATCTGAAGTTGACCAATCAGAAGATGACAAAAACCATATAGTCTATAATAATTTTTGTTTAATTATACAGTTCTATTTTTTATTTGTTATTCCGAATGTCCCACATTTGCCGTTCAGCTTTATGAATGAATATGCCTGTTGTATTTCTGGCAAAACGAGCAGAAATTCAGAAATGGCCTACTCCCTCGAGTTCTTTATGAAGAACAGAAAGTCCATGCTTTTCTCTGCTTTTCAGCCATTCTCTTTGCCATGTCCTTTGTCTTCGTTTTTTTTTTTTTGGGCGTCACAAGCCACCTGCCACAAAGAAAACTATTTCGTCCTCAGAATCCATATTTTTATGAATGGCGCGAAACGTAATGCTTACGTCAGAGTTTGTAAAATCATAGTAAATTCGTGTCGTGTGTGACTGCCTCCGTACGATTTTCGGATAAACTCAATCGTGACATGTGCCAGAGCTCACGATGTTCCGACCTTCAGAATCGCACTGTGTACACCCGCCTTTAATTATGCTTTTGTTAAATAAACTACTTTTATTTGCTACTAGCAGGTTAGCTCTCGTTTATGTTGAAATTTGGAGCCAGTTGTAACAGTTACTTTTGCTATATTACTTTAATTGTTTTGGTTCAACATACTTATCTTTTGTATTGCCTTAAACTTATACCAGAAAAAAAATATTTAGTTTTATTTAGTAACTTTCAACATTTTATCACTTTGATAAGAAAATTATTTACCTGAATAATTTTGACTTGCTTCTTTGGTAACTGATCAAGCAGACTTGCTGGAAGATTATATATCTAATGAACCCTAATGTCACGATCACCAGCTGGAGTGTCCTTGATAGTCACCAGAGGGCACTCCATCCCAGAATATTGTTACTGCCTCATGAACTACATTTCCCAGGACTCACTGTCTAGTCTCATCATCACTGATTGCATTCAGTTGTGTCTCTGTTAGAAAACACTCTCTGTCTTTAGATTGGTTCCAGATGTTGTCACCCCTCCTCTCCTTTTTTCCTGTCCCTCTTTCACTCGCCCTCCCTATACAGCGCACTCTCTCTGATTTCCCCCTCCTCCATCTGTTCTCTCTCTCTCTCTTGTATGATGTTTTAATGTCTCTTACTCATATTCGAGGTACGCATGCGCACATGTATGCATTAGCTTTTCTTGGTTCAAATGCTCAAATAAGGACACGAAAGCTAGGACTCCAAGGTAAAGGGGTTCGTGATGAACAATGAAGATAGTTCAGCATCCTTCGCCAAGTCTATTCCTAATATGTCCATATTTTTCTGTTCATGTGGCCATTTTATATAAACACATGTTCTTGGCCAAGATCCTATATGTATGTCATCTATATCCTCATTGGTTAAAGGGTTGAAACTCCCCTCGACATATGCCTATATAAGATATTTGTATCTATGAATAAAGTTGAAGTATTGAGAATACAATTTGAATGTGTGTTTTCTTGCTTCCCGGCCGTTATACACTTTAAGGGACTGAGAATTTTCAGAGGTGGCAAAGAGATATAGAGGGACCAATTGTTAATTTACTAACAGTCTCATTATCTCATTACCTCTGCCTTTAAAGCCCGGGATACACTGCACGATTTTAGTAATCCTATAAGATCATTAATTCTCTTGTATGATGTTTTAATGTCTCTTACTCATATTCGAGGTACGCATGCGCACATGTATGCATTAGCTTTTCTTGGTTCAAATGCTCAAATAAGGACACGAAAGCTAGGACTCCAAGGTAAAGGGGTTCGTGATGAACAATGAAGATAGTTCAGCATCCTTCGCCAAGTCTATTCCTAATATGTCCATATTTTTCTGTTCATGTGGCCATTTTATATAAACACATGTTCTTGGCCAAGATCCTATATGTATGTCATCTATATCCTCATTGGTTAAAGGGTTGAAACTCCCCTCGACATATGCCTATATAAGATATTTGTATCTATGAATAAAGTTGAAGTATTGAGAATACAATTTGAATGTGTGTTTTCTTGCTTCCCGGCCGTTATACACTTTAAGGGACTGAGAATTTTCAGAGGTGGCAAAGAGATATAGAGGGACCAATTGTTAATTTACTAACAGTCTCATTATCTCATTACCTCTGCCTTTAAAGCCCGGGATACACTGCACGATTTTAGTAATCCTATAAGATCATTAATTTATCACACTGTGTGTCATGGATCGTTTAAACTTGGGTACGACAAACATGTAGACCGTGCGATGATAACACCTATTGAATCGTAGGCTGCGACACACGTTAGTGCAATGTCATCAGCATGCTCTAGTGGTAAACAAATACCGGTACATCAAGATGGATCGCACTTTGGCAGTTGTGCTTTTCATGTGCGCTGAAACAAAGAAGAGGCGCCGGCGGAAGAGGACAATATGAACCCGCTCATGGTTTGGGAAAAGAGGACAACTTGGGATGCCAGTTTTGCACAGGGAGTTACAGCTGCAGTTCCTCCGCTATCTCCTTCCATGCTATGTCCTTTTTGGTGCGGTCATGATAACAGCTTGAGGACTCATCGTACAAACATGCCCTCTGCTGCCACAACTCAACAAGAATTTGTTCTTTATGGGTATCCCACATACCGTCTCAGGTTACTTATGTAACCATGGTTCCCTGAGTAGGGAACGAGACACTGCGTCCTCTAGGGGTCGCTATGGGGAACGCCTCGTCGTGACCCGTGTCTGAAGCATACATTGAAAAAACACCAACTCGTTGGCCGGCGACAGCCATGACGTCACTACCGGTGCGACTCCAGTATAAATCGGCGCCGGGAGCTACACATCATTCTCTTCTTCGTCTTCATTGACTGTTCTGTTTGAAGCGTGCATTTTCAAGGAAAAAGTAAGAGCTATCTATTTATTATGGCGAGCACTAGTAGAGCATTTAGAAGGTGTGTGCATCCGTGTCAGCGCTAGTTGACACCAGATGACACACACGATTTATGTGTTGTTTGTTTGGGCGAGGAGCACGCACGCGATGTCCTCGAGGGGGCAATCTGCGTGCATTGCGAGTTTTTTCCAATGAAAAAACTCCGTTCTCGTTTGTCTCTCTTTTCAAGTAAAGAGGGGCAGCCATCTGCTTCCCGCGGTTCAGGACCCTCCGCTGCTGAGGCACGGAGGAGAATGAGCTCGTGGCGATCTCAGGTGGACCTGGCCGATGAGTTTAGAGAGGGGCTTTCCTTCTCGCGCTCATCGGCGGGGGGCGAGAGACAGCCACTGGAGGATGATGTTCTCTCTTTAACATCATCTGATCCAGGGGCCAGTGCTCTGCTGGGTTCAGCCCAGGAAGAGCAGGAAATGGATGATGAGAGCGAAGAAGCTGAGGCTGAGCCTTCTCAATCCTCCTGCCCTGCGTATGATGAGCTCTTAGAGGTTATGGATCGCGCCACGGCAAGACTTGACTTGCCATGGAAGCGGACTAAGGAAGTGGCGTCGCGAGGTCGTCTCGACGAACGTTATCTTTCTGGCCATAACCCTCCAGCTCAGGTGAGTCTTCCTTTCCTTCCTGATCTCCATACTGAGATCGAGAAGGAATGGAAGAAGCCGTTTTCCTCACGCATCCATCGGTTTCAGCATACCAGTTATGCGAATATCGAGGCGGTGCGCGAAAACGGCTATGAGAGAATGCCCCCTGTAGAAGAGACGCTAGCTAGCTATCTCTCTATGGGAGAGACATCATCTCTCAAAACTCCCTCCTTGCCATCCATGCCTCTTCAAGCTACATCTAAAATGAATGGCAAGGCATACGCAGCAGCAGGTCAGGCTGTTGCTTCACTGCACACGATGGCGGTGCTTCAAGCATACCAGGCTGATCTGCTGAAAGACCTGGATAAAGGCGAGGGCCTTTCTTCTGATGAGATGGCTGAGTTACGCCGCACCACGGATCTTGCTCTTCGTGCTACTAAGCAGGCTGCCTCTGCCATGGGCAGATCTATGGCAGCGATGGTAGTAACGGAGAGGCAGCTGTGGGTAAACCTGGCAGACATCGGGAAGAAAGAAAGGGGTTTTCTTCTCGATGCCCCGGTTTCGCCCTCTGAACTTTTTGGTACATCCGTTGAGACGGTCATCGAAAAGTTCAGGGAGGCGAAGGCACGCTCAGCGGCCTTCAAAACCTTCATTCCACGAAGGTCCAGGTCTGAGCCCGAACAAACCAGGGGTCCTGGCCCGTCTCGATTTGAGGATCAGAGACGAGCACAGAAGGCTAGTGTCGCGACTCGCGCTCCTCCTCCGCCTGCGGGTAGGGGTAGGAAGTATCGTGGGTCGAAGGGAGGTAGGCAAGACCTGAGGGATGTGATCCAGACAAGGCGTCAGAGCTTTCGTCCGGATCAGAGTAATACTTAGGTATCCACTCTTTCCCTCAGGGGGTGTAACATCTACCCCTTTCTTCCCCTTCCTAATTCCCCTGTAACCACCATATCGCCACCTGACCGAGGTCAGGTGGAAGCTTCCTGCATAACAGTCTCCTTCTGGACCTATGATGTTTTGGTTGGTTCTATGGTTATCATAGTAACCACCTTACTGAAGGTCCGGTCTAGAGGCTTTCCGGACAGAGCTCCAACGCGGGAGCCGTGGTGGGTGAGTACGATCCATGTCTAAATATATGTATATAAATATATGTATGTGCTATGAAACTGGTGGTTGTGTGTACCCTTCTGCTAGTTTCTTTGCAGTGTTTCCCGTGCTGGGGTCAGAAACCGGGTGCTCGACTTGCAGTGTTTATTTCACTCGTCGAGATATGTCCAGAAGGTAAGTAAGGTTTCATACTTCCTGGATCATGCGGCTATAACACAGGCTTCTGCGGGAGTTTTGTGATTATCAGGCCCCCGGTGTCACTGCAAAAAAATTTCCTGGACGTCCGGGCTGGGGTTTACGCTTTCATGCTACCCTGACTGGTCTACCGTATCCGGGTCGCCCTGAGGGGTTTTTCCCGATCACCAGGATATCCCCTTGAGGCATCACCCCCCTCACCATTGAGGGTTATTGTGAGTATGATGTCTCTTTCGAGCGTTAATCCTCTCTGAGGAGTTAGATTCCTCGCTCCATGGGCTGTCCTCGTGGTAGTATTGAGACAATGCTCCCCTTTTATCAAAGGGTTACCTGAATGAGAGTTTGGCTAGACTGCAGTATGCTTACCCCTCTGATTTTCAATCATGCTGCAGGTCGAGCCCCCCCCCCCCGCTCGTTGAGAGCTGGGTTTGTGCTCCCTCAGCCAAGGTAAACTACTGCTAGCGTTCCTGCATTGGAACATGCTGTAGGCCGAGCCCCCTTCTCGACTGAGAACTAGGTGTGTTGCCCCCACAGCTAAGTAAACTACTGCTAGCGTTCCTGCATTGGAACATGCTGTAGGCCGAGCCCCCTTCTCGACTGAGAACTAGGTGTGTTGCCCCCACAGCTAAGTAAACTATTGCTAGCTGTTCCAGTGCGGAACATGCTGCAGGTCGAGCCCCGTCTCGGTTTGAGAACTGAGTGTGTTGCTCCCTCAGCTGAATAACTGCTAGCTGTTCCACCATGGGAACATGCTGTAGGTTGAGCTCCCTCTCCATTGAGAGCTGGATGTTCTCCCCCAGCTACAGATTTACTGCTAGCCACTCCAGCATTATAGCCGTAGATATAGCGTCTGGGGATACGCTATTTTTATCTATAGGCTGCCTTTTCAGGGTGCCACGAGAACCCCTAGAACGGTATACAAGTGTAGTGCACGTTATGCTTTGCCCACTTTTCTAAAATCCACATAAGTGGTAAGTGTGCACGTTATGCTTTGCCCACTTTTCTAAAAATCCTGTATGGTAAGAGCTACGCGCAAGACTTCGTGCTCTTTTTGAGTGGTTTAAAACCCCGGTTCTGCCTTGGGCACCACTCCCCCTATGTATCCTCTGGATACCTACTTAACAGGGTATTGCTACTAAGGATCTGTTGAGACAGTTCCTTCACCACAAGACAAACGTGCGGTAGCCCCTGTGTGACAGACCAAGACTAGTATGATTCTAGGCTCTTGGTCGTATTCCCTTAAAGGAATCTGTTTCTGATTCCAAGCCTTGAGCTCTACCCCGGGCCCAGGAGTCTGGCCCTAATAGGTCCAGCATAGGAGATTATAATGCAGGAAATTTCCCACCTAACCTCGGTCAGGTGGAGAGATGGTGGTTACAGGGGAATTAGGAAGGTGAAGATAAGGGAAGATGTAAGACCCCCGAAGAAAATGAGTAGATACTGAGGTATCACTCTGATCCGGACAAAAGTGCTGACGCCCTGTCTGGATGACATCCCTTAGGTCTTTTACTTACCTTCCTTTGACCCGCAATTCTTCCTACCCCTACCCGCGGGCCAACGAGTTGGTGTTTTTTCAATGTATGCTTCAGACACGGGTCACGACGAGGCGTTCCCCATAGCGACCCCTAGAGGACGCAGTTCGAAGTTCCCATGAAAGGGAACTTCTACTATTTTTGCCTCCATGGCATTGAAATTTTAGCGCCGATGGTCGTGTGGATCAATATGTCATTTCATGTTGCAATTTCATTGGCTGCTGAGTAGACTCAGGTTGTTGAAGCAAACACGCTGTGCATTGATCATGCTGAATTTCTGACACTGTCAGAAAACTATCGTAGGCTATCTTTGGTCGCAAGACTGGGAAAACACCCGTCTTTGAACCTCTCTCACTGTATGACATAGGACCACCGATTAAGAGCCTCGATCACAGAAATCGCCATGATTGCTTCACGATGGCAATCTTTCGTCTGGGACAGCCAAAAATCGTGCAGTGTATCCCAGGCTTAAAAGCAATGTATCTTTCAGTCACTGTCAGGAAAGTCTTGCTGTAAGTCACTCTGCAATTCTAAACGTTTCAGTTTTTCGTGTCTCTTGGTTTTTGACTCCCTGCCTGTGTTTATTGTCCTGTTATTGTTTGGTTGATTGTTTGGTGTATGACCTTTTGCTTGTTCTGTATTACAACTTTTGATTACCCCTTAATCAATATTGCATTTGGATCCTCAGCTTTCATGTCTCCGTGCAGTTTGTGACTCTTAACATGTCTTCTAAGTAAAGAGCAATGGCTGAATTTGTTAAGTTTCAGAAGGAATGTACTCATTTATTTTATACCACAACACACTGAGCAGGACACATCCCCATCAATTATACAGCAAATTCTACCCCCACTAATTCATATTCTTCATGCTACTCTGCTGCACTCCATTACAGCCCTATTGGCTTTTTGTTTGGATGACAAAACATTCAAAAAGTTATTTATTTTTTTTATGCTGGTCTGCCTCAGCGGTCTAACAGCGCTTATCAAGTACAAAATGATTAAGATGACCAGTCAAAAAAAGAGCAAATGTTTGATGCATGTTGCATTTTTTTTAGTCCATGTTATAAGTGACCCAAACTCTCAGCACTTGCATGAGATGGAGTTTGTGTGGAGCAGAATTTACTGTGAACCAAGCCACTCAGAGACACTGAAAACACTGGATCATGAGCTGCTTGCATGTAAATTTAACATACTGCTGCGCTGTGTATTTATATCAAATTACATCACAAGCTTTACTATTTGATCAACACACTGAATATTGTGTTAATTTATTTGATTGAAAACCATTTACCTCAGAATCTCCAGCTGACAGTTTGGACTCTTCAGTCCATCAGAAAGAAGCTTCACTCCTGAATCCTGCAGGTCATTGTTACTCAGGTCCAGCTCTCTCAGGACAGAGTTTGATGATAAAACTGAAGACAAACTCCCACAAGACTGAGCAGTGAGATTACATCCACATAGCCTGTGTAAAGAACAAAACAAACAGTAATATATACAGTTACATCACGAGCTTTACAAATTGATAAACACTATATATTTTGTTAATTTATTTGATTGAAAACCTATGCATTACCGCCAATGCTTGCATTCTCGTTCTAACTCGCGTGTCGGGATGATAAGACTGTCTAAAGGGCGAGCTTAAAAGACGCTTGGAAAAGTTTATGGAATTGTCGAGCGTTTGTAAGAAGTTTTCAGCATGCAGCGACATGCACACACATCCAAAGCGCACGCATACAGACAGACGCATTGACAGCACGCTAATACTTGAGCTCTCTTCCGCTTTTTTGTGCATGGATGAACAAATACAGACCAAATTACATCAACATGTGTACCTTGGCGAATATCCTAGTAAACACAGTTGGTTAGTCTTAACGTAAACCATTGAGAAAGAAAACGCATGTGTATCAGTATATTGGATCCGCGCTTTCGTTCTTAAAGTGAAAGCAGACTAACAGAAAACTTCTGTCAAAGAAAAAAATCTTTCACCGATTTTGACTGAACAACTTTTATAAGGATTAATCTATATTTAATCTATACAGTGAAGACCAGCACGCTAATACTTGAGCTCTCTTCCGCTTTTTTGTGCATGGATGAACAAATACAGACCAAATTACATCAACATGTGTACCTTGGCGAATATCCTAGTAAACACAGTTGGTTAGTCTTAACGTAAACCATTGAGAAAGAAAACGCATGTGTATCAGTATATTGGATCCGCGCTTTCGTTCTTAAAGTGAAAGCAGACTAACAGAAAACTTCTGTCAAAGAAAAAAATCTTTCACCGATTTTGACTGAACAACTTTTATAAGGATTAATCTATATTTAATCTATACAGTGAAGACTATGCAGTGTTATTTTACATTTGATTATTACATTTCTGTACCTAAAAATTTCTTTCAGATCTACCTAAATAACCTGAAAAGCACTGTTTATTTAATTTGTGTCTTTGTTATACTGAGCCTATAGTAGCAGCCAAAAAAAGTCACAAATAAAGTTAACAGCTTTATTTTAGATTTTTATTTATTTATTTATTTTTCTACATTAATATATTTTTTCCTACAACTGGAGTACCTCTGTTGTATTGTTTCCTAATGAGCATTTACATTATTTTACACATTGCATATTTTAGCACAAAAGCCTGAAAGATTGTCTTGACTGTTGTCATATCTTAAGATTACTGATCTTGTGTGTGACTTAATTTTTTTTTTCAATAATTTTTTTTCTTTATTGTTTAAAAAAAAAGAAGTGTAGGCCTATTTTTTTTTTGTTGTAGTGAATGTCCCAGTTGAGGAACAGGATGTGAACATGTAAGATAAATGTTCATGTTATATGTTTTGGTTGCATTTGTGAGTTAATAAAAATGTAGATGGTTGTTTAAAATAGGTATATAATATAATAATATCAATATATTGATCGATATTCTCCTGTATCGAATCGTATCGTAGAATTTTTTGAAGTATCGGCAAATATCGTATCCCTAGGTCAGGGGTCGGCAACCCGCGGCTCTTTCATCCCTTTGCGCTGGCTCCCTGTAGCATGGGTGTACAATATGCGGGGGAGGTGTCCCCCCGACTTTTAATAAAACCTAAACTATTCCCATGTACATTTTCTCGGGCAAGTGTGTTCACGTAGAGGTTTTCAAGGGCCAATGTGAATAAATCTAGAATTAAATTAAAAGAGACAATATAGTCACGACATTTTGGATATGTTTTATTCTTATCCAAAACGATGTGAACACCACGGAGCGCCGAACACTATCATGCTCTGTATGTTTCATTGATTCTCGAAGCCGGAGGGCGATCTCATACAGAAAGTCCAAAACGGACTCATATGATAGCTTTTGACGCCAGAAAATCCCTAATATGGACAAAGGCATCCCGCTGTCGCTGTAGCTAAGCTGAATAACAAGCATCGTGATGTCTATCAGCCATCGGCGATGGACGATGGCATCGTCAATCGGCCCAACCCTATTTTACAAGTCTTTTATATGAATGATACAGTGGTAATGGCCATAGCATTAATTACAGTACAGAAGCTATAAAATATCATTTTCTGCCTTATTCTGTGATAAAAATGGAAAAAGTGTTTGTAGTATATAAACTATTATACTGATTATACAATCATAACCATAAAATTGTCATTAGTAAAAAATATATCAAAAATATTATAGAAGACAAATAATTGGTTATTGTCCAGCAGTGTATTTTATTTCTTAGCCAAGTAAAAGAGATTAAAAAAAATTTGTCAATTAGACATGCATAATAATAATAGACCTAATACACCGGTAGTGACGTCATGGCTGTCGCCGGCCAACGAGTTGGTGTTTTTTCAATGTATGCTTCAGACACGGGTCACGACGAGGCGTTCCCCATAGCGACCCCTAGAGGACGCAGTGTCTCGTTCCCTACTCAGGGAACCATGGTTACATAAGTAACCTGAGACGTTATCTTTATTTTGGGATCAAATATCTTGTGGCTCCACGTGAATTTTATTCAGTGGGAAAGGGGCCAAAAGGGCTCTTTTGACATTGAAGGTTGCAGACCCCTGCCCTAAGTATAAGAATCAATATCGTATCGCATCGTGATGAACCATCCGATTTACACCCCTAACAGTTACATCACGAGCTTTACAATTTGATAAACACACAATATTTTGTTCATTTATTTGATTGAAAACCATTTACCTCAGAATCTCCAGCTGACAGTTTGGACTCTTCAGTCCATCAGAGAGCAGCTTCACTCCAGAATCCTGCAGATCATTGTTACTCAGGTCCAGCTCTCTCAGGACAGAGTTTGAGGATTGTAGAGCTGAAGACAAACTTCCACGAGATTGAGCAGTGAGATTGCATCCACATAGCCTGTGTAAAGAACAAAACAAACAGTAATTTAATTTGTTTACTTATTGTGTTTATTTATCTGGTAGGGTTTGTAATCTGGAGCACAGATGACTTCCAGAAAGCTTTGACTGTGGTGATACAGTTGAAGTAATCTCAATGATCAGTGAATACATCTGATGGTTTTAACTTAAAGAAAGAATTGAGGCAATAACACACAGGGCTTCCATTAGATTTTAAATGTATGTTTCAGTCTCTCTCTCTCTCTCTCTCTCTCTCTCACACTCTCACTCTCTCTCACACACACACACACACACACTCACTTGTGAATTAGACCCAGGCTTTTGCACAGAAGTACTGCACACATTGGCTTAATTTCTAAATAAAATTGCCATTAAGAAGGATTTTCAATTCAATTCTTCATAAAACACCTGTCACTGCAAGGCAGATAATAGACAGTGGATCCAGTTGCAGTAAGTTTGTTAAAAAAAAAAAAAAAAAGGATTGTCCAAAGGGTACGAAGACGAAGAAAATAAAAAAAACAGCAGGCAAACATGCATAGACAATAACTGACCATGAACTAAAAAAACCAAGATGTATAAATGCACAAGATAAATATATTTACATTTACATTTAGTAAATTAACAGACGCTTTTATCCAAAGTGACTTACAAATGAGGGCAATAGAAGCAATCAAAACCATTTTTAGGATATTTAGGTTCCATATTTAGGAACCAAGGAAACAAAGGACACAGGAAATAAACAAAGGAAACTAGAAACAAGATACAACAGGATGAAAAGAACATCAAAATAAGAGTCCCGGAACAGAAACAGAACATCAACCTGACGACACCTGGACAGTTAACCTGATGTTTCACGTACCGATCATTTTTCTTAATTTATGATATAATTTAGAATAATAAACTGGGTAAAATGTAGGTAAAACAAAGCAAAATCCCTGGTGTTGAATTACCACTGCTCACATTACATATTGTCCCAATCTACAAATACAGAAATGTACAAAATTTTATGTGGATTAGAATGATTCAGTGATTCACAGTGATCCATGATTCAGATTCAATCAATGATTCAGATTACCAAATCCGGGTTACAAGTACTCTGTAGACTACATTGTGAAATGTGGTTTCAGTCAGATACATAAAGAACAAATGGTAAAACAGTCATCATGGAGTTTTCCCATGATTTAAGTGTATTCATTTTAAGAGACAGAGAATGTCTCAAATTATGACCATTACCATGGTTCCCTGAGAGGAGGAACGGGACACTGCGTCTTGGACTGACGTTATGGGGAAATTCATCAGTGTTACCGGTGTCTGAAACACATGTGCATACACAACAATACTATTGGCTGACGACAGTCAATGATGTCATTACTGGAGCACCATGAATATAAGAGTGTGCCTGTGTTGTGTCTTAAGTAATTCCTTGTGCTGCCGCTAGAGACGCTGAGTAGGGGGAAGAATGAAGGGAGTTAAAAAGAGAAGAAGAAGAAGGGTATGTTTAGTGTGACCATGTGAAGTTGCTGTTCAGAATAAATGCAAAGCCTCGGAATACAGATACGGTGTCGTGCTTCCTTTTAGAGATCTAACAAATTGGCGACGAGGATACTAACTTTTGAGTACTGACTTTTTTGACTGATTAACAATGTCCGTGAATGTCTCTACACCGCCAATGTTCCTGTCCTGCCCGGGAGAGCCTACCATGCCATTTGACATGTGATTACGCATATTTGACAATTATTTGCTGGTAATCAATGCAGTGGGTAATGCATGGCCTGACGCTCGGAAGAGAGCTACACTACTTCATTGTTTAAGTGCCGAGGGTCAATGCATCTTTTACGCTGTGCCAGACACGGGTGAGACATATGATACTTCTGTCACTGCTTTACAAATGCAGTTCATGCCAAAAGTTAACGTGGTTGTGGAGCAGCATACGTTCAGAAAAAGAGTGCAAGCACCACACAAAAACATACAACAGTACGTTGCTGCTTTGCATGCACTCGCCGCTAGCTGTGACTTTGGTGATAAAGTCGACGATATGATTCGCAACCAATTGCTGGAGCATTTACAAAGCGATGATATTAGACAGAGACTGTTACTCGAACCGGACCTGACATTACAGAAAGCAACCACCCTTGCAATACAATATTAGAAGCTGCGGCTGAGCACACAAAGGGAATGACGGCTGACAGGGATGATCCAGTGCAAATGTACAAGTTTAGTCACACCATGCGAGAGGGAAACACTGTTCATGTCCAGCTTCTGCCTCCGCTTCTTCTGCCCATAAGTCATGTTTCAGATGCGGTTCCAACAAGCACCTAGCTAACTCGGCACAATGTCCTGCTGCAAAACGTCATTGCAAATTAGACAACAAGAAGGGACATTTTGCACGAGTGTGCCGTTCAGCCCCCAGGAGTGATATGCGTGAGGTGCAAGTGCATGACGTCACAGTGTTGTATTTAGAGAACTCGGCCAATGCACCAAAGAAACTACATTGCAAAGTGACTGTTAATACTCCTGCTTCACTTGGCACCACAATACATTTCGTTGTGGACACAGGTTCTTATGTGTCCATATTGCCCCTCCATATTTATAAACACTACTTCAGTGCCACACAATTATCTACACCTGCCATCCGACTTGTGACTTATACTCAGGAATGCATACCTGTACTTGGATGTCTGAAAGCACAAGCAGGTGTCTACAATGTATCAGCTGCTGCCACATTTTTTGTTGTGGATAAAGGGACTGCTCTGATGGGCATGGATTTGATTTCTGCCCTGAAACTTCAAATCAATGGTGATAATGTCTGCACTTCCATCATGGCCACCAATACCACACCCGTGGATGATACCGAAATAGGATGTGCAAAGAACTTTGTCCACAAAGTAAAAATTGATCCTCAGTTAAACCTGTGCATCAGAAATTGTGACGCTTACCCTTTGCAGTCCGAGCTTCTGTTTCAGCTGAATTAGACCATCTGCAGAAAGTTGGTGTGATCAAAAGATGATGGCCACCATCCTGGAGGGGGTACCAGGTGTCAAAAACTACCTGGATGATCTTATTGTGTACGAAGCAATGGTGGAGGAGCATGACGTGACTCTGCGCACTGTGTTGCAGAAACTGAAAGAGACAGGACTGGTGTTAAATGAGAAAAAATGCAATTTCGGACAGACTTTACTGCAGTTCCTGGGATACATAATCAACGCATCTAACCTGACCAGGAACATCTGTATGCAGTCTGTGAAGCCCTGCCTCCATCAGATGCAGCATAACTGCAATCCTTCCTAGGATTGGTGTCGTGGTACTCAATTTCTTCTTGGATCTGCGACAGTTGTTGCCCCATTGCGTGAGTGCACTAAGGAAAAAGGACTGTTTGTTTGGACTCCTGCTTCTCAAAACAGCTTTGAGGACATTAAACTGATGCTAGTGTACAGTCCTGTCCTTGCCATTTATTACCCCATACTTCACTGAGTAATTTCAAAAGATGCAAGTGACTACATTTTGGGTGCAGTGTTCACCCAGATACAATCGGATGGAACAGAAAACCAGTGGCTTTCACTTCCTGCACACTCACTGCTGCTGAAAAAAAAGATTCTATAGTAGAGAAGGAGGCCCTGGCATGTGTGTGGGCTACTGAGAAATGGCGAACATACTTGTGGGGCGATCACTTTACACTCCGCACAGACCACCAGGCACTTACTACCTTACTAACCACAAAAAGAATGGGAAGAGCCAGAATGCGGATTGCTCGTTGGGCAGCACGTTTGCTTTGTTTTGATTACAACGTCGTCTATCTGCCTGGTTCCCTGAATCACACAGCCGACTGCTTGTCTTGTCTTCCTATACCTGCACCTGCAGACGTGGAGCCTGAAATTGTTGCATTCATTTCCTCAACATTGTGCTCTCTTTCAGTGACTGACTTTGAAACTGCCTGTGCTGCTTGTCCTGAACTGGAGAAACTGCGAAAGCAAATCACACAAGGCTGGCAACCCTCCATCAAAGCAGTGAGTCAGGACTTAATTTCATATTTCAGAGTGAGAGACGAACTCTCAGTAAAAGATGCTTTCATTTTCAGAGGAATGAGGCTGTTAGTCCCTGTAGCCCTTCGACACACTGTGATTTCCTTGGCACATGAGGCTCACCAGGGAGTAGTGTGTACAAAACAGAGTTTACGGGAACTTTACTGGTGGCCGCAGATGGACTCTCAGGTCCAGTCAACAGTCTCTACATGCATTCCCTGCCAGTCTAATGACAAAACTCAGGTGACACATCCAGCACCCCTGCAGCCAGTTCAGTTTCCTGAGGGCCCATGGAAAAAACTTGGTCTGGATGTTGTCGGACCATTTGAAACAGCCACCCCTGCTTGCAGATATGCCATAACACTCACAGACATTCATTCCAAGTGGCCAGAATTTGCATTTGCCAACAGTGCAACTGCTGAGGATGTTACCAAATTTCTGAGCACTGTCTTTAGTCGTCATGGCAACCCAGAGTGTGTTGTTACGGACAATGGTACCCAGTTCACTTCTGTTGTCTTCGCTGAGTTTTTGAAACAA
>NW_015507987.1:7542-10533 GCF_001515645.1 Sinocyclocheilus grahami | reverse complement strand
ACTACCTTACTAACCACAAAAAGAATGGGAAGAGCCAGAATGCAGATTGCTCGTTGGGCAGCACGTTTGCTTTGTTTTGATTACAACGTCGTCTATCTGCCTGGTTCCCTGAATCACACAGCCGACTGCTTGTCTCGTCTTCCTATACCTGCACCTGCTGATTCCTCTGCTGACGTGGAACCTGAAATTGTTGCATTCATTTCCTCAACATTGTGCTCTCTTTCAGTGACTAACTTTGAAACTGCCTGTGCTGCTTGTCCTGAACTGGAGAAACTGCCAAAGCAAATCACACAAGGCTGGCAACCCTCCATCAAAGCAGTGAGTCAGGACTTTATTTCATATTTCAGAGTGAGAGACGAACTCTCAGTAAAAGATGCTTTCATTTTCAGAGGAATGAGGCTGTTAGTCCCTGTAGCCCTTCGACACACTGTGATTTCCTTGGCACATGAGGCTCACCAGGGAGTAGTGCGTACAAAACAGAGTTTACGGGAACTTTACTGGTGGCCGCAGATGGACTCTCAGGTCCAGCCAACAGTCTCTACATGCATTCCCTGCCAGTCTAATGACAAAACTCAGGTGACACATCCAGCACCCCTGCAGCCAGTTCAGTTTCCTGAGGTCCCATGGAAAAAACTTGGTCTGGATGTTGTCGGACAATTTGAAACAGCCACCCCTGCTTGCAGATATGCCATTACACTCACAGACTATCATTCCAAGTGGCCAGAATTTGCATTTGCCAACAGTGCAACTGCTGAGGATGTTACCAAATTTCTGAGCACTGTCTTTAGTCGTCATGGCAACCCAGAGTGTGTTGTTATGGACAATGGTACTAAGTTCACTTCTGTTGTCTTCGCTGAGTTTTTGAAACAATATAAATAGCTATAAAGATATAAAACCCATCCTTACGTCAATGTACTATCCAGCATTTAACGGCGCTGTTGAAAGATTTCACCGCGCACTGAAAGGGTGCATCCAGACAGCAATTCAGCATGCACAACCATGGAACAGAGCTGTCACAGAGTGGCTGCAGGTGTACCGGGCAACACCGCATGCCACTACGGGCGTGTCACCAAATGAACTACTGTATGGGAGGAAGATGCATACCAAACTTAACATCCTACCTTGACATGGTGAGGGCAAATGTGATCTTGCTGCTGTCCGTGCGAATGTGAAAAAGAAACAGGATAAAATTAAACAATACACAGATCACAAACGCAGTGCTCGCACTCCTCTCTTTGGTGTGGGAGGGAGAGTGAGGATTAGGCTTCCAAAAGGTCATCCAAAATTCAGTAGACTGTTTGCTGACTGTTCATGTATTAAATGTCATCAGTTTAGGCAATATATATGACAATGAATGTTCTGTAAAGACTGTTACTTAATAGTTGCCTAGGTTGTTACCACTGCTTTATTCAGAGTACATGTTTCCTTCTGGTTAAGAATAGTGTTTTACTTGTGTCTCAAGTAATTCCTTGTGCTGCTGCTAGAGACGCTGAGTAGGGGGAAGAATGAAGGGAGTTAAAAAGAGAAGAAGAAGAAGAAGAAGAAGGGTATGTTTAGCTTGAACATGTGAAGTTGCTGTACAGAATAAATCCAAAGCCTCGGAATATAGATACGGTGTTGTGCTTCGTTTTAGAGATCTAACAGCCTGCAATGTACATCATCAGCTGTTTTATCTTCAGGAGCTGCTTGTTTGTATGCACATGGAAGATAAACACTGAATGCACTCATTACATTGCATTCATGGTAAACTCAGTTCTTGCTTTTTTCTATTCAGTGCGATGAGATAATAATAATAATAATAATTACTGCTGAAAAAAACAAATGGCAGCTTCCGTCCTGGGCTTCTAGGTGGGCAGTAGAGGCAGATATTATCAATATATGTTCCTCCTCTGCTGAACACCTTGTGACTTTTGGCAAGACATATGCAAAGCAAGACAGGTCTGGGAGTCTCTGCACAGCATGGGATCTGTCCAGACGCTGCTCAGCAGTGCTGCTGGAGGATGTGTTCTCTCCTCTCTGAAGAGGGTGTTAAGAAAATAGGTGATTCAAGGGCTCTTTCTGTCACTTGTTTCAGAGAATACACTAAGTACTTGTGCATGCCTCTAACATTAGCTCTCTATTTTATTTCTATTCTACTTGTTTTCTTTTATTTATAATACTTAAAAAACTTGACCCTCTAACACTAGCTCTATCTATTCTATTTCTATTCTATCTACTTTACATAATTTAAATAAAAAAAAATAATACTTGCTACGTGTGCTCCGTATTGTAATGTTGCTCTTTTGTTGGTTTGATTGCTTCTATTGTCCTCATTTGTACGTCGCTTTCGATAAAAGTGTCTGCTAATTGACTAAATGTAAATGTATTCTCCCCTTAGACTCTTAGGGTCTACGTAGAAACATGCTCCCCTGTGAATGGGTTGCTTAGTAGGCCACTCTAGTATGACTTAGCGCTGAAGTAAAAAATACAAGAAAATAAAAAAGCTCCCCAACAAAATTAGGGGTGTTTGTGGGGTGAAAAGAGGCTGTAGCAAGCGCTTACATCAGGCTCTAAGGCTGGACTGATGACGTGACTGACACATTCCACTTAAACGCCTTCTGACAGATCCAGCACAGGGCTTGTGGGCAGAGCTGCTGAATTTTATGTACTGGTCATAATATATTATACACTATGTATATTATTATTAATTTTATTTAATTTTTCCAAATGTTGTCCCTGGCTATATATTTTCTACACTTTTTTTTACAACAAGCTGAGTGTTTTATCTCCTATATCTTCTTACATAATAAGATAATTAACAATTAAATCAATGTATAACTGCACAGCCTTCATTTTTGACACCAGAATAAGCAAATCTATAAAGATTAAAGAACATGAATGATGAACTGTGATTAATGAAATGTAAAAATTTTGTAAATGCAAAAGGCATTCATACAGACAATAAAACAAACATATAAACATCATTAGAAATCTGTTTGCTGTCAGTTTTGA
>NW_015507987.1:5125-6910 GCF_001515645.1 Sinocyclocheilus grahami | reverse complement strand
GTCCTGGGCTTCTAGGTGGGCAGTAGAGGCAGATTTTATCAATTAATTTTCCTCCTCTGCTGAACACCTTGTGACTTTTGGCAAGACATATGCAAAGCAAGACAGGTCTGGGAGTCTCTGCACAGCATGGGATCTGTCCAGACGCTGCTCAGCAGTGCTGCTGGAGGATGTGTTCTCTCCTCTCTGAAGAGGGTGTTAAGAAAATAGGTGATTCAAGGGCTCTTTCTGTCACTTGTTTCAGAGAATACACTAAGTACTTGTGCATGCCTCTAACATTAGCTCTCTATTTTATTTCTATTCTACTTGTTTTCTTTTATTTATAATACTTAAAAAACTTGACCCTCTAACACTAGCTCTATCTATTCTATTTCTATTCTATCTACTTTACATAATTTAAATAAAAAAAAATAATACTTGCTACGTGTGCTCCGTATTGTAATGTTGCTCTTTTGTTGGTTTGATTGCTTCTATTGTCCTCATTTGTACGTCGCTTTCGATAAAAGTGTCTGCTAATTGACTAAATGTAAATGTATTCTCCCCTTAGACTCTTAGGGTCTACGTAGAAACATGCTCCCCTGTGAATGGGTTGCTTAGTAGGCCACTCTAGTATGACTTAGCGCTGAAGTAAAAAATACAAGAAAATAAAAAAGCTCCCCAACAAAATTAGGGGTGTTTGTGGGGTGAAAAGAGGCTGTAGCAAGCGCTTACATCAGGCTCTAAGGCTGGACTGATGACGTGACTGACACATTCCACTTAAACGCCTTCTGACAGATCCAGCACAGGGCTTGTGGGCAGAGCTGCTGAATCCATACTGGTCATAATATATTATTCATTTTGTATATTATTATTATTATAAATTTTTCCAAATGTTGTTCCTGGCTATATATTTTCTACACGATGGCTTTGCCTTGTCCAGGTAAAGCTCTAAAGATGTCACTGCATTTGATGGCTGTGTCCTCTGTTGCTGCTCTCCTGGATTGTGTCTCAATCTGTCTCACCTCATGTTCATTACTGATCTCTCCTCTCTCACTCTCTGTGATGTAGAGCTCTGTGTAGATCTCATTCAGCAGTGTTGGGTTTCCCTGCATCGCTGTTCCCTCATTCAGACACGCAAACTTCTTCAGCAGATTTGATCTAAATGTTTTGAGGGCTTCATGCCTGTAAAATAAAAAGTTAATAAGCACAATGTCTTGTGTATTTTGTATCATGTGTTCAGATCATATCTAAATACCTGAGACCACACCGTGTATCTCCACTCTTGAAATGTACTCGCCTAACTGTAGACATGTCACTCTTCATAGACACACAGCTGGACTCTGCTTCTGATCTCTTCTGAGGAACTGAACTAAAACAGAACAACATTAAAATTCATTATTTAAATGACTGTATGCAACAAATCAACTACACATTTATCATTATCAAATTCACTTTAAATAGCACTTTATAGTAATTTCATACACTGTGAACTGAACTGATAATATATGACATTAAAAGTCACTGTCAACAGTTGAGTTCATGTTCCCTGGCATTGTATGTTGACTCAGTGTTCAGAATGGCACACTAACTAGTTCCTCCAGGATTTTGCGATTGCTGAATTTAACACAAAATCAAACAAATTCTGCATAATTCAGAGGACCTTGCAATTTTTCTAAATTGTCTCAGATTTCCCAGATTGATGTCATTGCAGCATCCCAGTTCAAATCGATCGTTAAACTTCTGTTTGCGCCGTTGCTTCATCCCACTGTAAAGCGAGCATGCTCTCCAACACACACACACACACACACA
>NW_015507987.1:0-5092 GCF_001515645.1 Sinocyclocheilus grahami | reverse complement strand
ATGTATTAAATATGATATATGATAAATATTTATTTTAATTTTTCAGCGTTCTCTTTTTATAAATTACAGAGCCCAGTGATTCTTGAGGTCAGAAAGGTAATAAAAATGTTAGAACAATGTTGTCTGTGGTATATTTTCACTGCAAAACACCACAAGAAATGCCGCCACAAAATCAGTCACTGTAGGCTGCAGAAGTCCGAAAAAAGTCCTGAAAAATCCTGGAGGGACTGACTAACTTACTGCTTACTGTCCAGTACACAGTGCATACTGCCTACTATTTTTTTTTAAGAAAAGTGTGTGAATCAGTATACAATAAGCAACAAATAATACTAACTGTTGTTTTTACAAAGTCTTGTTAATAAGAGTTCATACTTGTAAACAACTGCTTCAGGTTTTACTCCCTATGCCACGGATACTTCAGGTGAATGTGCGTCTTTTGTAGTGCTGTTTATACCAACTAGACATTGGTGGGCGGAGTTAATGTAAATATCCTCTGCCAACAAATTGGGATATTTGCACTTAGAGTAAATAGACACTCCATTTCTTTTTCAAGACTGAAGTCTGTTTACATAATTGAAATATAATTTTTATTTATAATATGTTTTTAAATATTATTTTACTGCATTATTATTATTATTTAATACCTTTGCATTATTTAATATCTTTGCAGATTTAACTGATAGAAATTTGTCAACCGGTAGAGATCTTGGACTATCGTCTTTATTGAAACACAAACAACAGCGCTATATGCACACGCTGTCTGTTTCTGAGCGCAGTCTGAGAGGCACAAGAATCCGCTGCTCAGAGAATTAGTGTTGCTTTATTGGCCTTGAACAGTTAAATACACATACTTATATGTGTCAAAATGCCCGTCTTTACACAGTGAAGACTACACAGTGCTTCTGATTCATTTATACACTTTATGTAGCATTTCTTATATTTATTCTAGTTTTTTGTCCTGTTGCTTTCAATTAGTTTCTTATTCTTATTTAATCACTGACTGTTTACTTATCTTCAGTGAGATTGTATGAGTTTTTTGTGTGATATTGACACTGGTGACAAAAATTATGAAAATTCTATGTTATCAAAAGTTTTTATATCATAAACATCTTATTAAAAGCAAAAATAACAATTGTGATATATATCGTTATTGTGAAATAAAATTACTTGTATCGTGATATAAGATTTTGGTCATATCGTCCATCCCTATATGATAGTATAAATGTCATGTTATAATCATATTTTATACAAACGTTATACCTGAGACCAGGCCATGAATCTCCACTCTTAAAGTGTATTGGCGGATCCATAGACCCGTCACTCTTCATAGACACACAGCTGGACTCTGCTTCTGATCTCTTCTGATGAACTGAGCTAAAACAGAACAGATTTAACCATTATAATGAGAATCCTCTTAATATAAAATCTTCATAAGGTATTACTAATGAAAAGCTCATATGGGGCTTTATGGCTTTATCTACAGCCATCTCTTCTATAACATACAGTAAGTTATTTAATGTGTTACTCAAAGTACCTGCGTGCTGGAAACAAATCTTCATCTCCAGATGTCTGTGTTTCACTCATGATGGACCTGAACAGTTTGATCTCCACTGACTCTGAATGGAGAGACAAACAATCACAAACACTAAACTAAGCTGAGCTAACAGTCTTTATCCGCCTTGTTTTGGAAGTAAGCTGTTTTCTGTGAATGAGTGAGACTTCTGATGCTTCAGCCGCTACAGTTAAATACTAGAAGAACAAGAAAACGGAAAAAACTGCGCTACAAACCAGTGTGTCTATGCTTATAATAATGAATTAAAAGAATTAGATAAATACCAGTGTTTGATATCGAGCAGCATAACCTAGTGTTTTTGTACTGCTAAATAACCGGAAGTCTCGCGCGTTCTTACATTAATAATAATAAGGCGCATATTTCAGCTGAATAACAGTTAGAGAAATAGACTATAAACTGCCTTCACTCAAATACATAAGGTTAGACATTATATTTGAACACAAATGTTGTTTAGAGTTTTGAAGAATCGAATTCAGCACGAAACACACAAGAAACTTTGTTCATTTGCTTTCGGGTGAAAAATATCATACATACCGATTCACATTCCCACCCGGTAACTACACACAAACTCCTGCTTTAGCATTTATAAGTGATAACTCTTTCATCACGGAGATCTCCTGTATTGTAAATCATCGATTCTGTCTGTTTAAAATGTCCACATCAACTCTGTTCATTTACTTTCACTTTCATTTATGAGAAGTGGCGTGTCACGGGTTGCCAGATCCCGGATGTTCCTCAAGACAGCACTCTTTCATCACGGGTGGCCAGATCCTGGATGTTCCTCAAGACAGCACTCTTTCATCACGGGTTGCCAGATCCCGGGAAAATGTTCCTCAAGACAACACTCTTTCATCACGGGTTGCCAGATCCTGGATGTTCCTCAAGACAACACTCTTTCATCACGGGTTGCCAGATCCCGGGAAACTGTTCCTTAAGACAGCACTCTTTCATCACGGACAGGACTAGATGATGTGCGAGTTATATGAAGAGGTTTGTTCATTGCATACACTCTTGAAAATGTTCACACATATCAGCTTAAAATAATGAAGTTCAAAGGCTACATTAAATTTAAAGTCAAAATCAAAGTGTCTCTACAAGTTTTTTCAACTCATTGTTTTAAATCTGGTCTAGTGTTGGATTGCTCTGTCAGTTGACATGACTGTACAGTATTAGTTTCATCTTAGCAAAATAAGTTCAGGGACACAATGACTGTACAGATTCCCTATTGGCTCTTTTATTCAGCCAACTTATATTGTAAAAGTGTGCATATTTGAATTTTGCTGTAGTTTGGCATAGCTGTGTATAACCGACTCAACTGAGCAAAGTTTTGGACGTCTTTGTCTGATGTTGGAATGACGTCCCCTGAGGAGCCAGAATGAAAGTTTTTATGACGTCTTTCAGACGTACCGAGCCCAAGTGAACCGCGCTCTGGGCCACCTCTTCCAACCGAACCTGGGCTGGCTAAACGAACCGCGGCACGGAGCGATCACACTAGTCAAACGAACCGGGCTTTGGGGGCTAGTCGCCCTCGGGCACGGTTAAGATTGCCTAGTGTGATACACCCTTATTCTCCCGCATCCCACACACACACGAGTCTCTACCCGCCCGCACCCGCACATCAAGTGTTGTCCCGCGCCGCACTCTGCTGCATTGTGTTCCGCGATAGTGCAGGTCTCTAAGGTGCCTGTTATAATGTTATGATCGAGGGCACTCCGGCGCGGTTAGCGCTCACACTACATCCGTACCATGTCCGAGCCCACCTCTTCCACGCGATGCAGGTCTCTACTCGGAATGTGCCTGTTATAATCTTATGATCGAAGCTCTGGACTCTGAACATAACTTGTTCTATTACAAACTATAAAATATTTTCTATATAAACATTAATGCCCTGGCAGTGGCAAATAGCTTTGGTTTTATATTTAATTTGATTACTTTAATGTTATAAATTGAGATTTACAATAAAAAATTTAAAGGAACTACTGCAAATAAGTGTTTGCAAATCAAATGTTATTGCACTTTTGTTCATATAGCAGTACTTTTAAATGAAAAAAGTGCACAATACACTACTTTTGAATTCATTATATAATTTTGTGCATAACAATGCGAATAATCATGATTAATCACAGAAAATCATGTGATTAATCACTTTTAATCGCATATTTTTCTGAAATTAATCGCAACTAATCCCACCTAACATTAAAGTTTTTAAATATACTTTTATATTGCAATAATTTCACATTCAATCTTCAAATTAATGTACAAACAACATGAAGACAGTATATATTTTTTATATTTGTTTAATGGCATCTTTTTTTATGACTGAAGGCCAGTATCAATGATACCAATACTGATTTCTCCATAAAATTATTAACCATTGACTATAGCTATTCAACATTACAGTATAATTGAGAGCTATCAATTTTAACATTTATTAGACTTCGAAAAATAACTTCTAATTTAAGTGAACTTAAGTGAACAATCTTCACATAAACCTATTATAAAACAGTAGCTGATTCTGAATTACCTCCTCTCCTAGGTTCACGAAACGGTCGTCCATAAAATGCATTGCTGTTCTGTTGTAAGTCATCTTAAAGATTCCTAAATGCATCTACTTTCGGAAGGCCAAATAAAGTGCTTTTGCTTTTGCCTAGAAATTTTGTGGAAACACACAGTGAAACACACAACGTCTCCCTGACATGCTTCAACACTAACTGGGTTACTGAAACCACGCCTTCTTTCTTTGCGTGCACATTTGGGCCGCATTATGCAAATATTTCCACATAGTGAGGTAGATATGTGGGGGCGTGTTAGAACGAGCCGTTTTAGGGGGGAGTCTTAACTTTGATAAAGAATATCTCGTTGGTTTTGAGACTTTAGTCTTTGCAACTTCAGGGATCTTATCTATGCACAATCAGCTTGTAACACTCCAAAGAGAAAGGAAAACTTGAAATCGCATCATATGACCCCTTTAAAGCTATAAAAGTTATTTTTTCCTCTCTTTTTTTCTTTGTCCTGTAATTAATAGACATCACAGCAGCTGGTTATTAGGTTGTTTTGGCTGCTATTTCTTTAAGAGCTGCCGCTGCTGAACGTGATGCGGATCTGACACGCATCATATTTTCTCTCAAATCTTGTTACCTTTTCTGACCCACTTCAGGTTTTAAAGTCTCTATTAATGAGCTGATGAGTTACTGTAAATCAGGTGTGTTAGATGAGGGAGACAATGATGGGCTGCTCCAGGACAGTTTTGAAAACCATTTCAGAGACATGTTCTTAAATGTGACTCATATCAAATATATTACATGCATGCACAGTTTTAAGGCAGCTTTAATCGCCTTTTTGGTAACTTAACTGACCACGACATTGCATGCACGTAGTTTATGTCGCGCTTTGATATGAAAGGATACAGGCTACAGCGTGCACCAGCGCCTTTGTGCGTGCAATTGAAGAGCATGCACATGCACAGTACCGTTTCCGCACACGTTTGACTCGCGCCTGGCGCTGAAGTGAAGTGGAGCG
>NW_015507986.1:31674-35142 GCF_001515645.1 Sinocyclocheilus grahami | reverse complement strand
ACCTTTGAAACATCAGTCTTCATGTACTTCTTGGCCCAATCTAGACGCTTCAGCTTGTGATGTTTGTTAAGTGGGGGTCGTGTTTCAGTTTTCTTTACCTTAACAAATTATCTGAGATATATGTTCTTTGTACTTTCTTTATTCTAAACAGCAGGTCATAGTTCAGATTGTTCAGTGAGTTCATGAGTCGCTGTGTTTCAAATGAATGATTGTGTTTCTCTCATTATCAATTATAAACGAGATTTAAACCATTTAATATAAATATTGATTTGTCTGTCATGATCTAATTTGATTTTAAGTCTAAAAAATATAAAATAACTTTGACTGTAAAATACAATATTTTTTCTTGAAAAGGTTTGAAGAGATAAAGAACAATGGCAGAATCTTCACCAACATCAACAAAAGCAAGAAAAACCAGGAGACGGAGTAATGAATATTTACCTCCATGTAAGTCAATAACCCAGAAAAACACTGAGTATATGAATGACTTTTACTCTTCTCAGATCATATTTAATATGTACAGCAGATAATGAAATAATTTCAGCTTAACTCAATATTTTGTGTTAATGTATTTATTAGGTAAGTGGTCATGAAATGAGCTTCACATTAGGGTTCATTTTACAGTAATAACCAGCTGACTGTACACCTGCAGCTGTCCATACTGTAAAGAAACATTCAAGCAAAGACCTGATCTCAAGATTAATACCACACTCCGAGAGCTCGTAGATCACTATAAGAAGAAAAGTCCTGAGAAAAAGCCTGAAGTTGTGTGTGACATCTGTGAGGAAAGAAAGCTGAAAGCCCTGAAGTCGTGTCTGGTGTGTCAGAGCTCTTACTGTGAAACTCACCTGGAGCGTCATTTGAGAGTGGCAGGTTTGAAGAAACACAAACTGATGGATCCTGTGAGTAATCTGGAGGACTATATATGTCAGAAACATGAGAGACCTCTGGATCTGTTCTGTAGAGATGATCAGACATGTGTGTGTTCGATCTGCTCTGTGACCGACCACAAGAACCACAACACTGTTCCTATAGAAGAGGAGAGTGAAGAGAAGAAGGTAGAAGTTACTTGCAAAACTGCTTTTACAAGGCTTATATCATGAAGAATAAATTTTTTTATTTCATCTTGTGAAATTATTTTTTTTAAAACATGTGTCTGTGTTGTTCTCTCTATAGACTGAACTGATGAAGACACAGAAAGACGTGCAGCTGATGATCCAGAACACAATCAAGAAGATTCAAGACATCAAACACTCAGCAGTAGTCAGAAAAGTGAGTTTAAATAATTAAAATTAAATATGTTATACGTCATTTAATTGCATCTTTACAAGTGTCCTGATATACAGTCCAGACTTTTCACTGTTTGTGTCACTCAGCTTGTCTGTGCTTTGTAGCAAATTATCTCAAAAGGGAAATATGTATAATTAATTATAATGGCTTTCAGAATTAACTGTAGCAGAATTAATGTTACAATTATTTAATTTGTTCGTCCACCGAGCAGACCATATAATCATTTATCAGCTCTAGGAAAGATAAATGATTAAGAAAGAATAGCTTTCCTGCTGTTCACTACGGTGGCCGAGAAGTGCAAAGCAAATCACAATTCTGAAAACAAAATAACAAATTACAAACGCAAATGCAAGTCTAAAAAACAAAATAACAAGTCAGAAAACACAACAACAAATCAGACAAACCGGAAAAGGTAGGTATAGTTTGAGACAGCGCCATTGGTTTGGGATTACTCACCGCTGACTGGACGAGACACCTGTCAATCAACGTATACAGGAAGAGTCCTGGTAGAAAGTTCGGAGATGGTATTAAAGTAGCTCAGTTTAAATGTAATGTAATTCAAAATAAAAAATACACAGACTTTCGCGTATGCATGAGAAACTTTTCACAAGCGCACGCACTACAATGTCCGGTTTATGTAAATTATAACCTATTTCCTTTGTGCATCACTGCAATTGTACTGTGAACAAAACGAGAGTATGGGTGCACATGAATTAATAAAGACCTATTTGCTCAAATTTTGGCTTTTTTAGGGCAGTATACCTCTAATATCACGGCTGGGGTATGTCCGCTTTAACTACACCCTCTGTGATGGCTCAATATAGCTGTGAGCATTTGCCAAGTTCGAGGGGCCATAAAAAAACGACAGTCAAAAGGTGCTCATATTTCGGCTTTTGTTAGTGCAGTACGTCATATTGCAAGGTATTATCAGAATCAGAATCAGAATGAGCTTTATTGCCAGGTATGTTTACACATACGAGGAATTTGTTTTCGTTACAGAAGCTTTCACAGTGTAACAGAATGACAGTGACAGAACAAAAAACACAGATAATAAAAATAAAAATAGAACAAGTAAATAAGGAATAAAAATATATAAATTGACAATTGTGTGTGCAGGTATATTACAATAGACAGTTTTTTTTGTATGTACAGGTACTGTATATTATGTGCAAATTTGAGGTGTAGGCTGAGTATGAGTGTTAGATAAATAAGTGTATGAGTGAATAAATAGTGTGTGTTCCACGGTTATTGTCAAGTGTTCATGAGATGGATGGCCTGAGGGAAGAAACTGTTCCTGTGTCTGGCCGTTCTGGTGCTCAGAGCTCTGTAGCGTCGACCAGATGGCAACAGTTCAAAGAGGGAGTGTGCTGGATGTGAGGGGTCCAGAGTGATTCTGCCGCTCTGAACAGCTGAAAGCCCAGGAGACTCAACGCACTGTCCGGGATTGCGTCTTTCAGCCAGGTTTCCGTGAAACACAGAGCAGCAGAGTTTGAAAAATCCTTATTTGTCCGGGAGAGCAGAAGGAGTTCGTCTGTTTTGTTGGGTAGAGAGCGGAGGTTCGCCAGATGGATGCTCGGCAACGGCGTTCTGAATCCGCGCTGCCTGAGCTTCACGAGCGCGCCGGCTTGCTTCCCCCATCTGCGCGTCCTGAAGCGTTTAATCAGCGCCACAGCTCCCCTGACAACAATGTCATGGCAAAACATCCGAATAGTCGAAAACCGGTGAAATATCGGGTGGTGTGTACTTCCGAATGTCCAGCAATTTGTCTCTGGTGAAACTGATTGCAGGGATATAACTAAAGACAGGACAAACTAACAAAAACATAAAAACAACTGCGGAGCACGCCACGGAGGCAGCCATCAGCGTCGGCGCCATCTTACGCCATCTTATGTCCTCTTTAAAAAATTTAACTCTGTGGAGGCTGAGAAAGTGAGCTGTGAAATGGGCTCAGTGTGCATCGTCCTATATTCTCAGTTCAATGGTTCATAAAAAATTATTGGTTATTAGGGCAGTATATATATATATATAGCAATATAGCAATCGTTAGTGATGGGAAACGTCTCAGGTTACGTATGTAACCATGGTTCCCTGAGTAGGGAACGAGACACTGCGTCCTCTAGGGGTCGCTTTGGGGAACGCCTCGTTGTGGCCCGTGTCTGAAGCATACATTGAAAAAAC
>NW_015507986.1:15610-22490 GCF_001515645.1 Sinocyclocheilus grahami | reverse complement strand
CAACCACACATCAAGACATTGTTCAGATCATTTGTTTCAAGACATTTGACATGTTTCAGTCCTGAAATCTCATGTGGGTTGAACTAATTTTTTTACGCCCAAACCTTCCGTTGCAAATTCCAAAACGTAATTTTAGAGCTGATAACAGAGGCTTGAGCCATTGATATGCAGGCTTACGCAGTTATTAATGCAGTCTAGTGAGAGTTATTTAATGCGGTTACTAGAGAGAGGGAGAGAGATAGATTAAGTGCGTGTGAATACCTGTGTCTATGCGTCTCTCAGCAGCGTTCAGCAGCAGCGTCTACTAATAGCGAATCTTTAAGTTAAACTCCTTCATGAACCTCGCTACTGAGAAATGTCATGTAGCTTTTCAGCTGCAAAACTATTTTACTGATAAATTCGCGGTGCAGCGCTGACGAGAAGTTTCTGTTCGCGTCTCCGCATGTCTGCACTGTGTGTGCGTCTGTGAGAGAGACTGGGTGAAAGAAAGCCTGATTTCCGTAGCCTACATAAAAAAGGTGGAAGACATGGAAATAGTTTGTCATTTTTTACCCTATTGTTTGTTATTTATTTGCTTAATGTCTTGAGCAATGCGTAAATCCGGCCCTGTTAGACGGAAAATCGGAAGTTATTACAAACACTCGATGGTGGTTTAAAGTGAGTTTTGAGTAAAAGCGGAATATAAATCTGATTTATTGTCTTATGTAGCATGATGCTACAGTTTGCATGAATGGTCACATAACATGCGCTTTCGGTCGTGTAACGTTAGTATGAACGGACATCTGCATATGATCGGAACTCCACGCAGCTCCCACGCTACTCTATACTGGTGGTATTACAGTACCACGAGAGCTAAAGAGAGCAGACTGCTCCGTGCGCTTTCGAGTCGCTCTCGCGGCTGATCGATCTGCGCCGCGCCTCTTCTAGTCAAACACACCGGCTAGTGCTGCAGGCTTATTGGCTCATGCATCGAAATTTGGTACCGAACGAAAAGACGTTTTTCGATACTCGATGGTATCGAGGCAATTCGGTCGGTGCCTAAAAAGTATCGAACTCGATACCCAGCCCTATTCTCAACCATTTATTTTTGTAAAAAAACAGCAAAAAACTTAAAGAATATCACAATAAAAAAAACTAAGCTTCCCTTTCAACGGAACTTCGAACTGCGTCCTCTAGGGGTCGCTATGGGGAACATTATACCCACACCACTATGCTGAGGGGAGTGCAGGCCAGAAAACCATGGCGAGCACTAAGTACCAACTCTACCATAGCCATGGGAGTTGCCCCTGGGACGTTAAGACGGCTGTCAGTGACATTATCCCCTACGGCCAAAGGCCTAGGCTACATACCCAAAAAAACTTACCTGTTAGGGCCAGAACTCCTGGGCCCGGGGTAGAGCTCAAGGCTTGGAATCAGGAATAGATTCCTTTAAGGGAATACGACCAAGAGCCTAGAATCATACTAAGTCTTGGCTGTCACACAGTATCCAACAGAGCGGTGTGCTCATCGAGGACCTACCCTAGAAAAAGGACAGAAAAACACAGGTTCCGGAAAAAGCTGCAAAGAAAGCTAGCAGATGGATTATACACACAACCACCAGCGCATTAAATACACACACATATAAATAAATATAAATACATATATATATATATATATATATATATATATTTAGAAATGGATCGTACTCACCCACCATGATTCCCACGCCGGAGCCCCGTTCAAGAAGCGACCCGCAGAAGTCCAGACCATCAGTAAGGTGGTCACTATGAAGCCATAGAACCAACCAAACATAGGTCCAGCATAGGAGACTGTAATGCAGGAAGTTGATGGTGGTTTACAGGAGAATTAGGAAGGGGAAGATAAGGGCAGATGTAAAACCCTCTAAGGAAATGAATAGATACTCAAGTATCACTCTGATCCGGACGAAAGCGCTGACGTCTTGTCTGGATCATATCCCTTATGTTTTGCCTACCTCCCTTTGACCCGCGATTCCTCCTACCCCTACCTGCAGTGCAGGCCAGAAAACCATGGCGAGCACTAAGTACCAACTCTACCATAGCCATGGGAGTTGCCCCTGGGACGTTAAGACGGCTGTCAGTGACATTATCCCCTACGGCCAAAGGCCTAGGCTACATACCCAAAAAAACTTACCTGTTAGGGCCAGAACTCCTGGGCCCGGGGTAGAGCTCAAGGCTTGGAATCAGGAATAGATTCCTTTAAGGGAATACGACCAAGAGCCTAGAATCATACTAAGTCTTGGCTGTCACACAGTATCCAACAGAGCGGTGTGCTCATCGAGGACCTACCCTAGAAAAAGGACAGAAAAACACAGGTTCCGGAAAAAGCTGCAAAGAAAGCTAGCAGATGGATTATACACACAACCACCAGCGCATTAAATACACACACATATAAATAAATATAAATACATATATATATATATATATATATATATATATTTAGAAATGGATCGTACTCACCCACCATGATTCCCACGCCGGAGCCCCGTTCAAGAAGCGACCCGCAGAAGTCCAGACCATCAGTAAGGTGGTCACTATGAAGCCATAGAACCAACCAAACATAGGTCCAGCATAGGAGACTGTAATGCAGGAAGTTGATGGTGGTTTACAGGAGAATTAGGAAGGGGAAGATAAGGGCAGATGTAAAACCCTCTAAGGAAATGAATAGATACTCAAGTATCACTCTGATCCGGACGAAAGCGCTGACGTCTTGTCTGGATCATATCCCTTATGTTTTGCCTACCTCCCTTTGACCCGCGATTCCTCCTACCCCTACCTGCAGGCGGGGGTGATGTGTTCTACCGGTGCCTATTTATACTATAGTCGCACTGGTAGTGACGTCATGGCTGTAGATGGCCAACATGTTGTTGGTGTTTTTTCAATGTATGCTTCAGACACGGGTCACGACGAGGCGTTCCCCATAGCGACCTCTAGAGGACGCAGTGTCTTGTTCCCTTGAAAGGGAACGGGAAGGTTCCAATAGCACGTGCAGACAGCAGATAGAGTGCATCTTTTTAACTTTGTGGTTTATTATTTTGAGTTGTTTGGGACACGGTAATACACGGCCTTCTCACAATATATTGCTTTACAGATCTATAACTTTTGCCGTTTAGAAATGTTCACGCAATCATGCTGCACATATCATAAGTTCCGCACTCCGGCGCGGTTAGCGCTTACACTCACTGATCTATATATAAATGAACCGCGCTCTGGCCCACCTCTTTCAACCGAGCACGGCACGGAGCAATCACACTAGTCAAATGAACCGGGCTTTGGGGGTCAAACACGCTCGGGCACAGTTAAGATTGCCTAGTGTGGGTACACCCTTATTCTCCCGCATCCCGCACACACGAGTCTCTACCCACCCATCAAGTGTTGTCCCGTGCCGGCGCACTCTGCTGTGTTGGGTCCCACGATAGTGCAGGTCTCTCTACTCGGAAGGTGCCTGTTATGATGTTATGAACGAGGCTCCGGACTCTTGAGCATAACTTGTTTTTCTATAACAAACTATAAAATATTTTCTACAAAAACCTTAATGCCCTGGCACTGGCAAATAGCTTTGGTTTTATATTTAATTTGATTACATTAATGTTATAAGCTGAGATTAACAAGAACTATTTTAACTGCTACTATGTAAAAGGAATACTGCTGTAAAAAAAACTGCTGTTTGCAAACCAAATGTTACTGCACTTTTGTTCATATAGTAGTACTTTTAAATGAAAACAATGTATAATACACTACTTTTTAATTCATTATTTAATTTTGTGCATAACAATGCGATTAATCGCGATGAAATTTTTTTTATCATTGCTAAAAAAAAATTACACTAGTACCCAGCACTAATATATATATATATATATATATATATATATACACTGTATATATATATAGTTCCGTAAAGCTTCAACGGCCAATTAAAAAAAAAACATTTGTATGGTAAAATGTGTTAAAATATTAGTATTACACAAAATCAAAACATCAAAGCACTTTGTCATATTTAATGCATAATTGCTCTATACAAATATTAAATATAAATGTTTCTTCATTTATTATAGCAGCGCTATATATGGACAAAGCGTCTCGTTATATAAAGGTGCTTCAGTAAAGGACAAACGAATAAGGAGCTGCATTCAGCCTCATTCTCTATAAACTGCTCTAACGGAATACAAAATTAAAGCTCAATACACACAGCCGTATTGCGCCATCAAAGATTATCGTGCGCACGCGAAATTCTTTGTATTTTTTATTTTAGCAAAGGTCCCTTTAGGGGCTCCATACTTTACATTCTGTTGTGGCTTTGTTTGAAACTCTTTCAGTAGTCGGTGTGAATACAGACAAGGTAGCTGACAATAATGTGTCTAAAATGTAAGATACTTAACTTCTTGTTTATTCAATTGTTGTATAAAAGCAATATCATACTCTAAATTGCGCTGTTGGTCTGAATATCAACACGACTGTGATTACCAGATCACTTTTATATTATTTATTTATGGTTTTGAAGTTCTTAAACACAGAAAGAAAAAACAACAACAGCTGAACTGTCTCAGTTAGCAATGAATACAGAGCAATTATTGAAAATACTTAAGATAAACACATTTTAAAAATAATTATTGCTTTATAAACCAGATAATTTACAAAGTAGAGGAAACAAATATATGGGAAAAAAGAAAGGGTGTTACAGAATATACCATCATTAGAAATCTGTTTGGTGAGATAAGCTCACTAAAACATAACAGTTTTAGAATAATATAGTCCAGTTAAGAAGTATTACCTTTTTGGCTGCAATCATGTCCATCATTAGAGCCTGCTGGTGTGTGGTCAGGTTGAATGTTTATTCCATATGCTCTTGAAAACAATTCAAAAGATATTTGACCAGAAATCATACAAAATACAGCTAAACCTAAATAAATGTGCCAATGTCCCTTCTGCCATCCTGCACCTATCACACTGAGGTGATATGAAGTTTATACTTCAGTTGAGGGATTTTGAAACCCCTTAATAGTGACAATTTTTTTCCTTAGATATTTTATACTGAACTGCTGGAGATGATGGAGGAGCAGCAGAAAGCAGCAGAGAAACAGGAGCAAGAGCTGATTGAAGAGCTGGAGCAGGAGATCACTGAGCTAAAGATGAGAAACACTGAGCTGGAGCAGCTCTCACACACTGAAGATCACCTCCACCTCCTACAGGTCAGTCAACATGATCTCTCTGATCAATGATAATGTAGCATATGACACCAGAACACTCCCCATGCTGAAGGATTTCTCCTCTCTCCTGCTGTAGATTCACTCATCCCTGTGCAGCCCTAGAAACAGCAGGAACTGGCCTGAGATCAGTATGAAGACTCATGAGAGTCTGGAGACTCTGAGGAGAGCTCTGACTCAACTGAAGGACACTATAGATGAGAAACTCACACTAACTGGTACATCAACACATACACTGATCAGATAGAAACATGATGATGTACTCAATTGTTTAAATATAAGCTCAAGATCTGATTGTTTTCTTGTCATTAGTCTCTACAGAGCTGAAGTCGATGCAGCCGTATGCAGGTACAGTGTGCTGTCAGGCGAATCTCACCAGTCAGTACATGCAGAGGATGTCCAGCGTCAGAGCCGTGCCCAACCCCATCCTCAACTCCTACCATCCAGCGCCACCATCCAGATACTTCATGGCCGCTATTCCACAGGTCAGAGACTACTTTCACACCACTCGGTAGGGGTGTGCGCTATACACTACCACACAAAGGTTTGGGATCAGTAAGATTTTTTATGTTTTTAAAGAAGTTTCTTTGCTCATCCAGGCTGCATTTATTTGATTAAAACTACAGAAAAAACTGTAATATTGTGAAATATTATTGCAATTTAAAATAATGCTTTCTATTTGAATATAACTTTAAAATTTAATTTATTCCTGTGATGCGCAGCTGAATTTTCAGCATCATTACTCCAGTCTTCAGTGTCACGTGATCTTCAGAAATAATTTTAATATGCTGATTTATTATCAATGTTGGAAACAGTTGTGCTACTTCATATTTGTTTGGAACCTGTGATATTTTTTTCAAGATTCTTTGATGAATAAAAGGTGAAAAGGAACAGCATTTTTTAAAATAGAAATCTTTTGTAACAATATACACTACAGTTCAAAAGTTTTGGGTCAGTAAATTTTTTCTTTCATTTTTTTTTAAAGAAATTAATACTTTTATTCAGCAAGGATGTGTTAAATTGATACAAAGTGATAGTAAAGACTTTAGTTGTTAGAAAAGATTTGTATTTTGAATATGCTGTTCTTTTTCACTTTTTATTCATCAAAAAATCCTGAAAAAATGATCACAGATTGCAAAAGGATATTAAGCAGCGCAACTCTTTCCAACACTGAATCAGCATATTACAACGATTTCTGAATGATTCCTGAAGGATCATGTGCCACTGAAGACTGGAGTAATGATGTTGTAAATTCAGCTTCGATCACAGCAATAAATTATATTTTAAAGTATATTAAAATAGAAAACGTCTCAGGTTACTTATGTAACCATGGTTCCCTGAGTAGGGAACGAGACACTGCGTCCTCTAGGGGTCGCTATGGGGAACGCCTCGTCGTGACCCGTGTCTGAAGCATACATTGAAAAAACACCAACAACACGTTGGCCGGTGACAGCCATGACGTCACTACCGGTGCGACTATAGTATAAATAGGCACCGCGGGCCTGGGGTAGAGCTCAAGGCTTGGAATCAGAAATAGATTCCTTTAACAAAATACGACCAAGATCCTAGAATCATACTAGTCTTTGCCTGTCACTCAGGGGCTACCGCTCTGTATATGCTGAAGGAACTGTCTCAACAGACCCCTAGTAGCAACACCCT
>NW_015507986.1:4254-15600 GCF_001515645.1 Sinocyclocheilus grahami | reverse complement strand
ATGCGAGAGGAGAACTCCGAATTCAGAGGAATAGTGTGCTCATTCCAGGTAACCCTTTGATAAAAGGGGAGCACTGCTCAACACTACCACGAGAACAGCCCATGGAGCAAGGAATCCAACTCCTCAGAGAGAATTAAATGCTTGAAAGAAAGCACCATGCTCACAATAGTCCTCAATGGTGAGGGGAGCGATACTTTCAGAGTGTGTCGACCGAGACACACTAGATGAGTGGAGCCCAAGGTATCGGGGTCTAAACCAACTCAGAGAAAGGGAACGAGGTTGATAACGCGTACCCCTTACCGTACAGGATTTCATAAAAGTGGGCAAAGCATAACGTGCACACTTACCACTTATGTGGATTTTTAGAAAGTGTGCAAAGCTTAACGTGTGCACTTACCATAGTATGGATTTAGAGTTTTCCAAGAATCTGTTCACAGATACCCGGAAGTACTGGGCCAAACGGGAGAGACAAGCTCAAATACAACCCTCTAAGGTGAGGGGAGCACTGTCTGAGACAGCATTACACAAGAAGGTTCTCGCAAATGCCACCTATACTTCCCGCTCGATGCCTCAGCAAGAGGGGATATCCTGGTGATCGGGAGGCAACTTAGATACGGTAGACCAGACAGGGCAGCCTGAAAGCATAAACCCAGGGGCCTGATGACCAAGAAGGCTCCTGCAGAAGCCGCATGATCCAGGAAGTATGAAGCCGAAACCCGGCTTATCGTACCGTCTGGACATATATCGACGAGTGAGATAAACACTGCAAGTCGAGCACCCGGTTTCTGAATCCAGCAGAGGGGGTGCTCATCGAGGACCTACCCTAGAAAGGGACAGAAACACACAGGTCCCAGGAAACACCACAAAAAAAGCTAGCAGAAGGGTTATACACACAACCACCAGCACATTAAATACACACACATATATATATGTGTATATATACTGTATATATCAGGGCTGTACGTTAACTTTTTTTTCACATAGAACTGGTGCTACAGAGGTTGAAAGTTTTGTAGCACGGGCCAAAAAGTTGTAGCACAAGTATAAAACGTCTGTTATCATGTCTGATACAAATAATATACAAATAAAACAAACAGTACTTTGTTTTTCAGGTACAGTATTTAGCAGTAACATTCAAGAAATTGAATAAACAAATATTAAAATAAAACACTATATACACTACATACATCAATTATACTTTTTTTCTGTGTTTTGTTGTTTTATTAACATTAAAAGAATAGTTCACCAAAAATAAAAATTCTGTCATCTGTCGTTCAATTCTGCGATTGCTTCCATTGTCCTAATTTTTAAGTCGCTTTGGATAAAAGCATCTGCTAAATGACTAAATGTAATGTAAATTGGCCTTCATAAAACCTGCAGTTTACATTAGACAGTTGAGCTTTTTTGTGGAAGTAACCGTGCATTAGCAGCAATTATGATGTGGATTTTACTCATAACCGGTTGTGTTTCTCTCTCTTTGTGTGATTGACAGGCTCAGAATCGTGCTGCTTACTATCCCACCAGTCAGCTCGCTCAGCTCCGCCCCAGTCCTCGCTGGGCCACTCAGGGTGTCCAACCTCAGCGTGAGTCTCCGCCCACACACCCTTATCCCCGCCCACATCCGCTCGCACACTTGCACAGACCACCAAAGCTCTTCATTTCACTGCTGTGTTTCTCATCTCCGTTCCAGATTTCCAGGGCATGCCCAACTCTGCCAGGCCCTGGATGCCCCGTACGCAAACCTTCGGCACCATGCGTCCTTCCTTCCAGGTCCCACAGGAGATCGCACCCCAGCGCATGGGTGAGCCTTGAACCTCACGGTTATACGCACCGTACATACAAATGCCTCACCTTTCAGTGACAACTCACTTTTTTAAAATCAAAATAGGTCACCTATGAGATTTGCTTAGATCCACTGAGAAAGGGCTTTTATGAGGGTGTGTGGGGGGGGGGGGGGTGTCTTGAAAGGGTAAATAAAGAACTGGGGCCGGGTTGCATGAACTGTTTAGACTAGTCTTAAAAAGTTAGTCTTTCTTCTAGTTTTCTTCTTCAAGACTGGTAATAACTTTTTAATATGAAAAGGTAGATTGGTCTTATTTGTATTGGAAAAGTAAGACTGATTACCCCTTGGCAGCTGCTAGTGTTATCTTTTATAACATGGGATTTTGATCAAATATATCCAATCTTGATTTTTGTCAAATGATGCAACAAGATTACAGTTTTGGACATATACGTTAATAAAAAATATTTAAAAGAATACCTTTGTAACGAATCAGCTCATGGGGAAATGTCAGATTCTTAGTTCAAACACACCTTTGTAAAAAGGGGCAAATGATACCTCATGTATCAATTAATAAGGCTAAGTTTGATACTTGCATGTCTCATCTGTCTGAAAGAGAGGTTTGATGTAATCTGAAGTTTCCAGTTGATCTTTGCTGAATTTGGGTCGATGAAAAGCACCAGTTTTGAGTCAGAGAATCTTGATCAATGGAAAGGTTGAGGCCGCAGCCTGGCACGTAATTTAGGATGTTCTGGAGCGTTGGAACTCACATCTTATCGAAATCTAACAGAACCACCGACTGGGAGGGTCCCTGGAGCGGGGCCTTTAAGGTCGGAGAAGACCCCCGCCTCTCAAGATGGGCTTGTCAAATGAGAAAGATGGAAATTCCAAGCGGGAGGTGGCAATTGCTGGAGGGTTTTACGACCCTTTGTCTCTAAGCATGGTAATTTGCAAATGGACTTGAATCGAAATTACTAAAGATTCTCAGGACCCTAATATACTGTATATTGCCTATGTACCAACATATAATATACACGCTTGTTTCAACCATAAGAAGGCGAATTCATAGATACTAAACAAGGTAGGATTACATATAGTGAAAGGATGACAGGAATGGGTTCCCTCATAAGCATACCTAAAATAGTCAAAAAATATCAAAGACAACATACACCATGACCTGAAGGATACACTGTTCATTCAAAGAAAGGTTTTCCTATGAATTAATTAGTAGAAAAGTCAATTTCTACTGTGCATTTGCCTGTTGCTTATGGGACATGCAGTGAGAGTCTCTGCTCACATTCCTTTAGATCGTAAATGTATCTGGTGTCAGTGTTGCCATGGAACCAGGGGCCTGTTCGGCTTCCTGGGCTGTGACAGAGTATTTGTTAAATCTAGCTAACAAAATATATATTGTGTGTTTGAGTGGTCCAGACGCTATACCTTACACTCTTAAAAATAAAGGTGCTTAAAAGGTTCTTCACAGCGATACCATAGAAGAACCATTCAGTCAAAGGTTCTTTAAAGAACCATCTCTTTCTTACCTTTTTGTAATCTGAAGAACCTTCTTTCGCCACAAAGAAGCTTTTGTGAATCAGAAAGGTTCTTCAGATGTTAAAGGTTCTTTATGGAACCATTCAGACAAAAAAAAGATTATTCTATGGCATCGTGAAGCACCTTTATTTTTAAGAGTGTAAAGTAACTACAAATAAGCATGTAAGGTAAATATATTTAAAAGAAATTCTGTGTGAAGCATGCCCCCGATGTTCTCACCTTTTTCCCCCCTTACCTGTTTGCATCTCTGCACACAATGTGCCTCATTCATGAAACACGAGCAGGACGAATTATTGTGTAAATCGTTCATAAAGCCGTTCTGACGTAAACTTTTGAATTCATGAAAAAAGTTTTCAAAATGTTATTCGGTACGAAAGAAATGTACACCTGCTCCCTGCCACGTGTAAATGATGTGTAAAACATTCCGTGTTCTTTTTGGCAAACTGATGACACTGAATTTTGATGCACTGCCATAGTAATTACAAGTTAATTTGTCCTTGCCCTCTTTGTAAATCATTATTATTATTATTATTGTTTTTTGCAGCTGAGTTGATAACTGTAAAATGCAGCGCTCATCACTGTCACTATTTACCCAGCTGTAAATAGAGGACGGGTGGAACAAATACGACCAACCACATCTCTTACATCTTTATTTGATCCTCTAGCACTCTCTATTCTAATTCTATTCTTTAAAAAAATTGCCCCTTTTAGACTTGCACTCTATTCATTTACTAACTGCTTTTTTTCTTAAAAAAAAAAAAAAAAAAAACTAACACTAGCTTCTCTAATCTTTTAGTATTTTATCTATTTGTTTTCTTTTCATTTATTATACAATTAACAAAAGCAAAAAGGCCTCTAACACTAGCTTGCTCTATTCTTTTTCTATTCTGTTTTCTTTTTATTTATTATATAATAAAAAAATTTTTTTTAAAAACCTTGCTACGTGTACTGCATTAGGCTAACTGAGACTTGTTATAGCACTTGCATATATGCAAGTTAGATATATCATTACTCTTTTGTTGATTTTGATTGCTTCCATTGTCCTCATTTGTAAGTCGCTTTGGATAAAAGGATCTGCTAAATGACTAAATGTAAATGTACCCATCCCATCCTACTTGTACAATGACTGCCTACAACAATGGAGAAGTCAATATTACTGGTTACTGCTTTTTTATATTTAGTAAAATTCTTAAAAATTAGATACTAGTAATATGTTACCACCATGCATATTCCAAATCATAGCGACTAAAGCGTCTCAGCTGGAAAAACGCTGTGCCACCAAAACGTTTTAAGAAGAGCGCCTGACATTTATTCATCTGGCTAAAAACTCTTTGGTGGACACACGTTATTGAATATTTATTGTTAGGCATATGGCCTATTAGTCTTTTTTGCATTTATGCAATATACTGGAGCCAAACCTGAGAAAGTAGACCAGAATATTCCACTGCGTTCCTGGACACGCAATTTGCATAGCTGTAATTCATAGTCGGGGATTATGCTAATTGTGAATGAGCGTGCACGAGCGCCCTATTTACGAATTATTGGAATTCATTAACATAGACATTTAACTATCAAATCTGATGTTTACAAAGCATTTGTGAATCCGGAGGAGAGTTTTCGGGAAGGTCTGTTTTACGTGCAAATTACTCTGAATTTACTCATATTTACGCAAGTTTCATGAATGAGGCCTGGTGAGTGTGTTTCTGCAGTTCATTGATCCAGATTGTGCTCTGTGTTCCCCGTAGTGTCTCAGGCCATGGGCCCTCGTCCCACAGCCGCAGGTGCAGCCACAGGAACGGCTCAGGTGAGAGGAGTGCCACAGTACAAACAGAGATGGTCTTACTATCAGGAGATGAGAGGGTCTGTATTATTTACTATTGGAGAAAGCGTAACGACTAACTCGGATCACGTGTGCCTTAATAACCAATCATGTTACAGCCTTAATGTCATTGAAGTTGTACGACACTCAATCGCTGTTTACGGATACCATAGGAATGAATGGGAAGTGCCATAAGATGAATCCCACCTGTTGCAAAAAGTCAGTGACTTCTCTTATAAAACAACATTTTTTTCGTGGTAAACTTTAAAAATAGTTAAATACAAATGTATTGTTTAGTGTAAAACATGTTGAAGATTAGCAGATAGGCTTTCGATTCATTAAATGATAAGCCGCTTCCTCTAAAAAGCTGTTTATTCAGCGTACTGAAGCCTCTCCTCCATTGACATCCATTACAAAAAAATGGCCTCTGGTCTCCTTTCCCACGTACTGCCAGACCGGAAGTGTTAGCTTTAGCCATTACGCTTTTTCGGCTAATATGGTTGCAGGCTTGCCTTCTATTGGCTTTGGTACAAATACGCACCTGGAGTCCGCAACCCACAGCAGCACTTGCCCACTCAGCCGCAGGTGCCCATGCAACAGGTACTTGCTTTATTTTTACTGGAACGTTTCCTATTTACTCCCCCAAATTTCTGGTTCGGTGTTTATTTCTTTGAAGAATAATTTTCACCATGATTTTTGTCATTTTCACTTTCACTGACGAAAATGAGACTATAGCGAAACAAAATCGTAAAAACAAAAAATTGTCTTAAATCCAGAAGCGGACGGTACGGACGGACTTTACTCAAGTAAATAAAAAAAAGTGTCTGTAGTTTATCAGTGTTTTTCTTTGGAAAATTTTACTTCACTACATTCCAAAAGCATAATATTGTACTTTTTACTGCACTATACTTCATAAATAAAAGTTATTGTTTGTTTTACCTTTAATACTTAAGAACATTACAAATGTAGTACTTTCTTGTACTCAAGTAAATCTCTGAATTACTTTAACTCAAGTAAAAGTAAGAAAGAAAGTAATAGAGTTCTAATGTAATTAAGTATTATATGATATTTAATATGAAACGTAGTGCAGTAAAAAAGTGTGAAGTAAAGTTTTCTAAAGAAAAACACTCTGATAAAGTACAGACACTTGAAAAGCACTTTTAAAGCAGAGTAAACATACTTCACTATTGTCCGCCTCTCATTTTGTTAAAAATCGTGAGAAAATCGTATCGTGAAATCAGTATCGTGTATCGCACCGCGAGTTGAGTGAATCGTTACATCCCTAATAAAAAGTTTGCATAACTTTTGCACCTTGCATAGCTTTTAACACTGCATATTGCAAAATGTTAACTTTATGTATAAGGTTAGATGTATTCAATTTCATCCACTAGAGCTGGACGATAAATCGATAACGATAATTATCGTGCGATATACATTTCCTCGATAAACAATAATAAGAGTTCGATAAGTCTTTGATGTTGGTCACTGTTCGTGTCAAATTTAATTATATTATTAATTTGGACATGTATTAAATGTATTGAAGGAGGAGTAATGGAATATAATTACAGTATTTTTTTGTGATTAAGCTATAGCGTTTATGCATTTATACTAAATGTATTTAGACTATTGTTTTTCATACAAATACCTAGAAGCCTTATTACATTTGTACCATGCTATTGAGGTGCTATATTTGTGTTTTTTACTTATCATGATCATTCTAAATGTATGCTACTATGGAAGACCAATGGTTAAAAAAAACACCTCAAACAGTCAGAATAATTAAATTTCGCCATATAAAATAAGATTGCTACGATTTTTACAGATATTACTTATTTTGATCATGAATATAAATATACATCTGCATCCTAACTCAAGCTACTATCAAATGTGTATTTCTAAGAGACAAAAAAAATGTATATTGTTAATATTATCAGGCAACACAAACCTGTTTCTTGATTTGAAACAATATTACTCATTAGAACATGCAGAACTAAGAAATACTTTTTTTCTATTAAGATATTTATTTTAAGGAAAAATAACTGGAAAAGTGTAAAGAATTCAAAAACGAAGTGTTTGTCATGCACTGAACATAAAGAATAGTTTAAAGCCACAATTAACCGTCTGATGTATTTTTCAACTCATTTTGGCCGATAGCCGATGCCAATACCGATATATTTCCTTTTGTTTGGAAACAACACAAAGTCTCTCCTGTGTGGAAATTATAAGCAAATTATGGGGTCATGTGACATCGCTAAATATCTTCCCACATAGTGATGTAGACATGTGGGGGCTTGTTAGAACGAGACGTTTTAGGTAGGCGTGGACGAGTCTTAACTTTTATAAAGAATATCTCTTTGGGTTTGAGACTTTAGTCTTTGCAACTTTACAGATCTTATCTATGCACGAGCAGCTTGTAACACTCCAAAGAGAAAGGAAAACTTGAAATTGCATCATATCACTGGTTAGTTTTTAACAAGAGCTTATTTGTTAGAGGTAAATAAACAATTATGAAGTTATTTTAACTATAAATAAACTATATATCAACCACTACATTTTTTTTATTTATTTATTTTTTCAGAAAGACGTAGTAGTAACCTTAACATTTTATTTTAAGGTTTAACATTTGTAGATGGTCTAAAGCAAAAAAGTTGTAAAAATTCTGAAAATCTTTTAGAGCTCATAGTTTGTTTAAAAATATAACATATTACACATGATAATACTGATAATGCTGATACTGACATACTGATAATGAATAAATCAGTATATATAAAATAATAAAATTTACAAGTGTCATATTTGTGTTTTTTTTTTTTTATGTAAGGTATAGCTTCTGACCTTTATATCAAAACATACTCCTGATTTTATGACATCAATTACTGCTTTATTTAGAAACAGTCTAAATGTTATTTGTGTATTTTACTTTCATTTTATTAGACGTAGACCAACAGCGCCCCCTACATAATTAAAACTCGTTACCGAACGAGCATTAGGACCGGGGGAGGCTGCCGCTGCACTTGCTATTACTGTTTACTCTTATCACACACTGTACGTGCATTCTCAGTTTAAATGCAGCGATCCAAAACAATGAATCTAATCACCATTCAGGCAAAACTTTGCTTCAAGAATGAACCACAATGCTGACGTGATCTAAACACTAGCACACCCTCAGCACATGTGAGTTAATGTATTCCTCTTATCGGCATCATTTTTCATATCGGGCCGATGCCGATATTTACATTTAAAGCCATTATCGGCAGATTCCAATATCAGTCCTATAATATTGTGCATCCCTACTATATAGTAAGTCTCAACTGCCTGAATTTATTTTTGTCACAAAATATAACTTATCTAGCTCTTTATATACAGATAGATATACTGTATAACTCTGCAACTTCATTGTATGCATAAAGCAATGTTTAATTCTATTTAGCAAATCTCAACTGCTTGATTATATTGTTGCAAGATGTAACTGTTATTGTCCAGTTCTAATCTGATAAATGTGACTTTGAAGATGAAGATATTAAGATATTATAAACATTAACATCATAATTTACTGTCAAGCTGCTCTGAAACCATGTGTAAGTGAAGAGGGGTTTTCTAAATTTGACTTGCTTTTTGCCCCAGAACGTCGCAGAGTGCATGTTTGCTTGTGTATCTTGCACAAAAAAGTGTTCCTTAACGTTTATGTATTTGTCTCCCATTAAGCCTGCTGTCCACGTTCAGGGTCAGGAGCCTCTGACGGCGTCCATGTTGGCTGCCGCCCCTCCACAAAAACAGAAGCAGATGCTGGGTGAGTTTATCCTCTTGTTCCTGTTTTGCTTTTTTCGTGTATTAGAATGTGTCCCGTTTCATTTAATTTTTTTCTGAGCAAAAAATAAGACTGCATACGTTTTTAATGTGATTTACAGAAGACACCTACTGAAATGCCATTCATTGCAAGAATAGTTCATATACCAAAACATCTTGTCAGGCATATTTAGAATCCTTAGATGTCATTAAAAGTCTCTATTTAAGGATCACAGTGCAGCCCTAAAAATACTAATTGTCAATGTAAGTCTTTACCAACGTACATTATTATCCTTTAAACCACTAGGTTCTACTCATTTGTCAGCAATATGTTTTTAATCATTTAAAATATAATAAAGTTCTGTATAATACATAATAATTGTATACTAATTCTTATGTATATATATATATATTTAGTTGGTATAGGTCAGAATAGGTATGTAGATTCATTTTACTTAACTATCTTTTATAGTTGCATTTAAACCATATTTTGACACTTTAGTTATTTGAAACAATAAAGTACTTTTTCAAGTACTTACAATTTGAATTTTGAATCACATTAAATCCAATTATGTATATATAAAATATACACCAAAATGTGATTTTATTTTCTCATTTTTGTTTTTATGTATAGTATACCTATATTTGCATTTTACGTGTATTTTTTAAATGTCAATTGCATATTTTAAAATGTATGTCAATTAAAAAAATCAATAGAATTTCAATGGAATATCTAAATACATGCTCTCTTCTGTGACAGGTGAGCGTCTGTTCCCGCTCATCCAGAACATGCATCCCAATCGGGCTGGAAAGATCACCGGAATGCTGCTGGAGATCGACAACTCTGAGCTGCTGCACTTGCTGGAGTCTCCGGAGTCCCTGAGGTCAAAGGTCAGTGCTCATGGGATGCTCAGTTTTGTTGTTTGTTATTGGGTTTTTCCTGATAGCGGTGATCTCACCACTTTTAGTGATAATGAAATGTCAAGAATGTGTTTTATCCCCAAACCAAAACTTAATTTTTTTTTAACCCTTGTGCGACCTTATGGACATTTTTGTCTCTTTCGGTTTTGTTTTTTGATCATTTTGCTTGTGCTAATGCCAACTGCATACATTTTGGATGTAAATATTTGACCTTCATTTCCTTTAATAAATCTATTTTACAGTAGGTACAAAAAAATAGTTCCTTTCAGGACCTTAAGGACAAAAATGTCCTCATTGAAACCCATTAAAACTGGAATCATTAATCTCAGGGCCATTTAACTATAAAATGATGCAGTCTTTGTTAATAAGCTTTCATTCTGTTGGCAAGGCTTCAAAATTTAAATTGTAAAAAAAATTACCAGATGGTGCCATTTTCTCAGGTTTGGCCTATAATCAAATGTTTCTTGTTTTCTGCTTTTGCTGTATTATAGAGCCAGTTGGATAAATTATGCAGCTATAATTGTGTGGGTGTGTTGGTATGGATGTCAGAGTGTGGTTTGTATATGTGTCCTAAAAAATGTTTGTGTGTGTGCTCCTGTAATGTTTAAGAGAGAGAAATTATACTGTACACCACTGTGTATGCCAGCGGAGCTTTGCTGGAATCTAATGGGAAAGGTTTGGTACTGCATCCAAACAAAATCTTAATAAAAGCTCATTTTTTTGAGATATCAACCTCAAATTTGGAACACAACTGGTTTAGATTTATGGCTTTGATTTTCTGGCAATTTTTGTGTTCAACATGTTTTATAAAATATATATTTTTTTATAAAAAAAATTGTGCTCATGGATCATTTTCATAAACATAAACCTCTATAACTTTTTTGGTTTAAATTTTTTACGTTTTTAACTTCAACAATAATCTGCCAAGGGTCTTCTTTTAAATGAGACCAAACTTAAGTCTGTACTCCTAAGCTTTTTGAACCTATGTGTAACTTTTTTTTAAATTGACGCACAAGGGTTAATATTCTATATATAAAAATATACTTAATATTCCAGGTGGATGAAGCAGTAGCGGTGCTGCAGGCTCATCAGGCCAAAGAAGCTGCATAGAAATCAGTCCCCAGCACCGCTGTGCCGGCCGTCTAACACAAGGTGAGAGGAGAACTTGGATGCGCTTTTCTTTCACACTTTTTGACTATTAAAGAAATACTTTCTTCTAATCTTTTAAATTGTTCTTCCTTTTTCAGAATGGTTCTCTTTGGCCCTGTCTTCACCAAGAGGGACACAGTAAAAAAAAAAAAAAAAAGTGAATAAATATTGAAAAATAGAAACTCAAAAAAATAAAAAATGAATAAATATTGAAAAACCGAAACTCAAAAAAAAAAAACGATGTCGTCCAAATGTTTTGTTTTGTTCTTGACCTTGATTATATTTAAATATATATATATATATATATATATATATATATATATATATATATATATATATA
>NW_015507986.1:0-4093 GCF_001515645.1 Sinocyclocheilus grahami | reverse complement strand
TATATATAAAAATAACATTAAAAAAACTTTTAATTTTTGAAAATTCCAAAACATTCCTTTCTTTTTATTCCTCTTAATGAATGCTCATTTTCAGCTGTGTTCTGGCAGTTGATAGCTGTACATTGAATTAAACTGCTTGAATAAATAAAACTTTAAACATTTATCAGGTAACACTTTATAACTTTCATTAATAAATCATTAACAAACATTATGTAATGCTTAACGGATCATTAGTTCAAATATATTCACATATCTAGAAATGTGAAATAATGTGCTTGTTAATGTTTACTAATATATTTATTAAACATGACCTAATAATTAACATTTCATGTAAATTCAAATGCAAACAAATGTCATTTAAACTTCTAATTCATATGATCATGTACATCTTGAAAACCTACAAATGATTTTAACAGATGTTATACAATGATGAAAAGCTTTTGTTAATGCACAACTCCTTTGCTGCTATTGAGGTGTGATACGGGTAGGGTTAGGGAAAGGTTTGGTGGTATGGGTAGGTTTAAGGTTGGGTAAGGGGTCAACAAGTGTACAGGGGTCAATTTGATTACTATAAGGGAACACAATTCAGTCTGATTATATTGCATTGTTTTGATAAATGAAGTATTTTCTTGAAAATGTGTCCTCCTCCTGTTGATGTATGACTGAAGGAATATTCTGTTTAATGATACACAACAGTATACTAATATATGTGTCGAGGTGATAAAAACATGTTTTGCACCCAAATTACAATGTGTTATGTCTTATGCAAGCATTTAGCTAACCTTAACTAACCTCCCTTTACACAAACATTGTTAAAGTAGCTAAAAGTCCAATGCCAATAAAGATACAAAAAAATTAGTAAATGTTTATGAACATTTACAAATGATGAATAGTCTCCACTTTTGATTGGGTACTGCAAAAACATGAACAAATGATTAATGAATGATTTGTAAAGATGTGAAAATAGGGTGAATTCCCGGTCATTTTTAAGTCTTAAGTGTGGGATGCCCGGGTTCGGCTGACGAACAGGTTGGGGTGGTTCTCCGGAGGTCCAGGCGGTCCCCGGAGGAGAGTGTCCCAGGGAGGAGGTAGGGTGAGGTGGGTTGTGCAGGGTGATCGACGGCCCTTACCTGGCCGGCCACGGAGACTGAGCTCCAGGGGCTTCTTCCAGCGACGCCGAGCCCACGTTGCCTCGCCGTGGCGGGCACGAGAGTCAAATGAGTTCCCCTGTCCTGTCTCTCCGTGATAATGTAAGCTGAGCTCCAGGGGCCTTTTCGAGCGGTGCCAGGCCCACGTCGGAAACACCCGGTCGTGAGAAAAAGGGAGATGGAGGTTTGGGTCGACCGTGACTCGGTGTCCGAGGCACGCAGAGCCGGCAAACTCGGGTCGAAGTTGGGTCTCGGGGGGGGCCCCTCGGAACGCCCCCGGGCCCGAGGTCCCAGGCTCCCCCCCGGCGGAGATACGGGTCCCGACAGAAAAGGGTGCGCTTTGGCAATGAGGGTCCCGGAGGCTCGGGATCGTGGTGGTCCGAGGGGGCCCCCGGGGAGGAGCCACCACCTGGAGCCTGTGGGCGGAGTACCGAGGCTGTGGGACCTTCCACTTCCGAGATACGGCCACTTCCTGTCCAGCTTTGACGGGGCGTCGGTCGGACAGGAAGCCGAAGCCGGAGTTGAAAATCAGGGCGTCGGTAGGGCTCCAGGGGCCCTTTCCAACTCGACCTGCCTGGACTTCCGGGGCAGTCCGGTTCCGGAGTTGTAAGGGTTCCAAATCTAAATTTCAGGGGGCGCTATCTCCGGCGCCCGGGGGGCTATCGACTCGCGGGAGGCGGCGTCGGATAGGGGGCCTCGGGGTCTATCCTCGACCCGAGTTTGGCGGAGTCCGGCCTTGGCGAGAAATAGCCGGTCAAAATCTCAACTTTGGGGGGCCCCCAATCTCAATCCCCGGCCCCCAGGGGACTATCGACTCGGTTTCAAGTTTCAAGTTCCTAGGCCTCAGCGTTCCCGAGCAGGCGCGGGTCAAACTTCCACCCACCCCCTCGCCGGCGGCCTTCCCCGGGATAGAGAGGCCCAGACGGCCTCACTCTGCCGGGCATGGGAGTGAGATGACGCCCCCTACTCTGGTGCTCCATAACCATGAAAGCTGAGTTACAATATCCTTAAGCATCTGTAAGTTGAGCAGCATTTCACCTGGAATCTCTTCACAAATGTTGCCAAACATTCAAGATTTTGTAAGTCTGCTTACAAGACCAAATACAGGGCTGAATGTAAATGTGTGAATACAGGAGGAGCTCTGACATCACTGTAGTTCAGTCAGAGACTCAGAGAAAGTGAAACTAACTTGATCAACAACAATATGAACACCTGAAACCATCAAACTCTTTAAACAACAGAATATTGAGTCGTTCAAAGACCCTTGTGAACACATCTGATACTCACAGGTAAGTGCTAGAAATATAAGAGAGGTTGTCCTGAACAGGTTTCTAATGGCAGTGGTCTGGTTTAGTAGGGTTTATGTCAGACTGGACTGAGTTGAACAGAAGCAGGTTTAAGCGTCTCAAATACTCAGCTGCTTTAGTTGTTTACTGCACTGAAATCATATCAGAATTGAGTTAAAAGTATGTCATTTGATTGAACAAAGTTTAGTGTTTCTGTCATTTTGTCACGCGACTTAAAGACAAACAGGTAAGAAACAGGAAGTAAATGACCTGCAGACAAACTGAACACAATCCTGCTTCACTGCAGCTGAAAATTACTTTTACATTACACAAGATCAGAATAACTTATGATCATATAATATATTTTGTGGAAAGATGAATCTAATTTTTGATGAGTAATGAGAAAATATAGAGCTTGTTCTTTGTACTTTCTTTAAACAGCAGGTCATAATTCATATTGCTCAGTAAGTTTACGAGTCACTCACTTTGTTTCAAACGAATGATTGTGTTTCCATCAATTCTCACATTTGAACCAATTTAATATAAATATTGATTTAGCTGTCATGGTCCAATTTGGTCAAGTCTAAAAAAAAGGAAAACTGTCATTTTTCTTGAAAAGGCTTTAAGAGGGAAAGAACAATGGCAGAATCTTCACTAACAGCAAGAAAAACCAGGAGACGGAGTATCGACAGATTGCCTCCATGTAAGTCAATAACCCAGAAGAACACTTTGACTTTGACTTTTCTTTTATAATATTGAATATGTACAGTTCAGGAATGTAAAGCAGATCAAATCATTTCAGCTTAACATGAATAATTCTTGCACATATATTTATTTATTTATTTCGGTAAGTGGTTATGTAATGAGCTTCGCATTTATGTTCTGATCAGCTTGTCTGGGTTCATTTTACAATAATAACCAGCTGACTGTACATAGACCTCTGGATCTGTTCTGTAGAGATGATCAGACATGTGTGTGTTCGATCTGCACTGAGACAGACCACAAGAACCACAACACTGTTCCTATAGAAGAGGAGAGTGAAGAGAAGAAGGTAGAAGTTATTATTCTTTTAAAGGACTGATATCATGAGGAATCAGATTTTATTTCATGTTGTGAAATAAAAGCTCATTATGAAAACATATTGTGAGTTTAATCTGTGTTATGATAAACGTGTCTGTGTTGTTCTCTCTATAGACTGAACTGATGAAGACACAGAAAGACGTGCAGCTGATGATCCAGAACACAATCAAGAAGATTCAAGACATCAAACACTCAGCAGAAGTCAGAAAAGTGAGTTTAAAAAAATGTAATAAAATAAATGTAAATATTTATTATTGCAACAAACTTCAATGTTGAGGGAAGAAAGAGGCAAGAACCGCAGACATAATAACTAAATAAACAAACAATCAAACTAAATGAGTGACAGCCCCTCACAGATGACTATCAGACTTAAATATATAGCAACAACAATAAAACAACAACTAAAATGTGCAGGACCTGTTCTGCTCTCGTCCAGGGTTCAGGATGAAGTTTAACACTTCTTTTGAGGGATTCTGAAAACACATGTAGCCTATGTATGTAAAAAAAAAAAAAAGTATGAGCAATAATAACACAGATTTTTGCAACAGGGATTTTATACTGAACTGCTGGAGATGATGG
>NW_015507985.1:26143-34735 GCF_001515645.1 Sinocyclocheilus grahami | reverse complement strand
GAGTGGACTAACATTCCACAGGCCACAATCAACAACCTGATCAACTCTATGCGAAGGAGATGTGTTGCACTGCGTGAGGCAAATGGTGGTCACACCAGATACTGACTGGTTTTCGGACCCCCCAATACAGTAAAACTGCACATTTTAGAGTGGCCTTTTATTGTGGCCAGCCTAAGGCACACCAGTGCAATAATCATGCTGTCTAATCAGCATCTTGAAATGCCACACCTGTGAGGTGGATGGATTATCTCGGCAAAGGAGAAGTGCTCACTATCACAGATTTAGACAGATTTGTGAACAATATTTGAGAGAAATAGGCCTTTTGTGTACATAGAAAAAGTCTTAGATCTTTGAGTTCAGCTCATGAAAAATGGGGGCAAAAACAAAAGTGTTGCGTTTATATTTTTGTTCAGTATGTAATCTCTGAAGTATCTGACGCGCTCCTCCCGAACCTTGTTAATAAAACATCATTTAATGAAGCACGTGCACATGAAAGAGTGACATCAGTAATGAACAGCCAATCACATGCCTTGAAACTGTGATTCACTTCTTGAGAGTCAGTGCGATTCACTGAAAATATTGAACAATATGAAGAATTTAAACACATTTACAAGATGAAACGATCTATACATGAAAGAGGACAACTTAAAAAAAATTGCCTTATAAGTGCAAGTAAAAGTTGTAAAGTTAATTTATAGAGTTGATAATATTTATAGGTATAAAAGCACTTAACAATCTAAGCGCATATGTAGTCATGTTTAAAGCTATTGATTCTCAAACTTATTTATATTGCATATTATCTATATGTTTATATGAATTTAAAATAAAAACATAATAATTACTATTAAACTAAGTTAGCTTGTGTAATGGAGTAAGGGTATAATAATTATATAAATCATATAAAATAATTATAAAAAATAATCATCTCTAAATTCAGACAATTTTATCTTTAAAAATGTTTTACTATGTAGGTCCTTTAATTTGGAGGAATGGTGCGTTCAAGTCATGTCGGATAGATCGTATTTATGAGTTGAATGCACATGAACGCCACCACAAAGTCGTTATTACGAGTGGGAAACTCAAAATTTTCTTTAAGCCCCGAGTTTCTGAGTTGGGGGCGTGTCAATGAGAAATATGGCGGTATCGAAGGATGCAACGTCTGTAGTTGACGGCAAATTTTTGTTTAAATTGATAGTTTAGTTGTCCTATAAACTTAAATTGGTCATGTTCTTGTTACGCAGCTGAAATCCAAGTAAAAAAAATGCAGACCCTGTTGTATTTTCTTGTAATTTATTAAAAGAAGGTACACCGCCATCTTGTGCCGACTAAACTGACTTGAACGCACCTGACGTCGTAATTACGATTTGTCAACTCGTAAGTACGAACGTCCCAGGAGGACTTGAACGCAGCATTAGAGAAACTGGGGGAGTGGCTTTATTGCGTTAGACATGTGTCACTTTGTTTGAAGCTGATTGGTCAAATTTCGGTTTGAGATCTCTAAACCAGAACATAACCTGCCCCAGAGCAGGTTGGCTGTGGAGTGTAAGTTACTAAGGCAATGAATGCCGCTAAAAGCCAAGCCACTTTCATGGTACCTAAAACCCAGGATTGGTGCAAACTAAACTGAAACTGACCTGGCTAGCCAGCTAATCTGGCTTCATGGTACAGCCCCCTGGTGCTGCGTTTGCGTGTGGAAGAACGGCCAAACCGCATAGAAAAAGCTGCGGTCATTCGTGTGGACAGGGCCTTAGAATGCAAGAAAATTTAAAACACTGTAACTTATATGTGATGTCCTGACAATTAACCATAGCATCAGTAGGCTGCTCAAACAATTTTAACAAATATATTACAAAAACTGTTTTATTAAAAAATTATGTTGATGGAAAGCTAACTTCACTAGGGATGCCTAAATACATTTTAGTTTAATGAACTTCAACAGAATTAGCCCAAAATTTACAGATACAGGATCTTTTAAAAAAATCAACATGAACACTGCAAAAGCCATAAATGTTCCCAATCACCAGCCAGCATCAAAATAAACAAGCCTCTGAAGACTTTATACAGACACTGAGTGAATATAACTATCTAAGAGACAACAGAACAAAGAACCTGGTATCTGGAAAAGTTCCAGCACAAGACACTCCTGGACCCCATGACCGTTTGACACGTAAATTGCTAAATCCGATAAACAGAAAGCGACAGATTAAGAGCTCCATGTCCAGCGAGAAAGATGGCAGACCTACACTCGTGACATGGGCATGACCTCAGGACACCTCCCCTTTTCTCCCTGCATTCCAAAAAAAAGGACGCACCCTTTTCTCTCTCTTCGGTCAGACAAAGGGACATGAAACTTAAATTTCAACATTTCAACAGATAATCATTTATTCGCATAACAGGGCAACCAGATTCACAAATAATATGTTGTATGTCTTATGACGTGTTTCTTGATGTGTTCATGTAATCTGTGCAACTTTAATCAGTGTTTATTACCCTTTTTAGGAAATGAGGTTATTAATATGTGTGTAAGATATGTGAAGTTTAGTATTGAATGTAAACTTGTGATAATTGCAGAATATTGAAATAAGTGAAAAGCTGTTATTTCAAACAGTATGTGTTGTACAAAAACCAGAACATAACCTGCCCCAGAGCAGGTTAGCTGTGGAGTGTAAGTTACTAAGGCAATGAATGCCGCTAAAAGCCAAGCCACTTTCATGGTACCTAAAACCCAGGATTGGTGCAAACTAAACTGAAACTTACCTGGCTAGCCAGCTAATCTGACTTCATGGTACAGCCCCCTGGTGCTGCGTTTGCGTGTGGACGAACGGCCAAACCGCATAGAAAAAGCTGCGGATTTAAAAATAACCACGTTCGTGTGGACAAGGGCCTTAGTATGCAAGCAATTTTAAAACACTGTAACTTATATGTGATGTCCTGACAATTAACAGCAACAGTAGGCTGCTCAAACTATTTTAACAAATATATTACAAAAACTGTTTTATTAAAAAATTATGTTGATGGAAAGCTAACTGCACTAGGGATGCCTAAATACATTTTAGTTTAATGAACTTCAACAGAATTAGCCCAAAATGTACAGATACAGGATCTTTTAAAAAAATCAGCATGAACACTGCAAAAGCCATAAATGTTCCCAAAAACACAACACAGTGCACTACGGGAGAGAAACTAGTGTTAGATTATTAGCATCTTGACGACACTGAAATTGTCAGAAAGTGAACAAAAATATAGAAAAGGGAAAATGAACAGAGAACATGGGAAAAGCGTCAATGATATCTATGAAAATGACTTTGTTACAAAAGGTATATTTGGAAAAAGGACCACAGACAGTCACACAACGAGAATCCAGTCATCTGAACTCACAGGTACTGAGATTAATTTAGAATATTTCATCACACAAACATAATTGCACAAATTTGATAAATCATCTAAAAGCCCAAACATTTGGTCAGTTTTCATGTTTTCAGTTGCTGTGAGCTGTGTTAAATGAATAAAGTCATGTTTGTTGATGGTCAGGAAGTGATGGTGTGAAGATCAGAAGCTCCAGAGCAGCTGCTGTGTGTTCTTCTGCTGACTGCAGTCATAGGTCTGTGTGTCCACATCCATACAAAGAGCACAAACTACACAGAAGAGAGACAGCAGCTGCTAACACAGATCACCAACCTCACAGAAGAGAGAGACCACTTTAAATCAGAAAAAAATGAACTTCGGAAGTATTTTGCAGGTAAGTTTCTTCAGTCTAACTGGTAACTTGCTCTGAAGCAGACTCAGTTTTTAAAGTGGAGAGAACTGGATCTGTTGTGTTGGGATCATGTGGCTAATGCTCGTATTGACTTTACTTTAGCGCCATGTTCATACTGATTAATAATAATTTAGGGATGTCAAATGAGTATAATAAAGTACACAGTACTTAGTAAACAGACTACTATTCTGCTTAGTGAACACTACTGAGATCAATGCAAAACAATGAAATAAAACCTCCTTTTAGGAATCAGGAATCATTCTGCAGGTCAGTGTCTATTACAGTATACAGCAGACATAGAGGGAAAATTTCAGCAATAAGCGTTAAGAAAAGTTTGTTTTCATTTCACTGCTGTAAAGAGATCGTGCAGTAGATGAAAAACACTAGAAAAGTTCAAAGATCAAATAACTGAATATGAACACAATCGAGTATACAGTCAGTTACTGTACAGTAATAAATAAATAATTCAGCATCCTCTGACAAATAGCTTTATGGTATTGGTAATGACCAAATGTTCCATACTACAGCAGTTTCTTAGTCTTCTAGGCTTTCTCTGCCTCTCCTAGAGAGTCGTCTCTCAGTCCTGCAAAACTACATGTAAGAAGTTCTTTGCTACAAATCAATCCAACAGTTATGAGTTTGAGGGTGTACAACTTGTGTTACAGTATTCACTAAACAGAATAGTAAAAAGTTCTCTCATCTTAAAGTACAGTGACTATGTGCTGAAATGATACTGTAGGTGTAAGTAGTGTAAAACCCTCTAGATGAGCCTGTAGGTCACTCCATGCAGCACGATCAACTATAAAGCATTGTATTTCAAAAGGAACAAATGTCCTTTGACCTTGTGTTTTCTGAATGAGAACATGGTTAAACCTGTGCAAAATGAGGGCATTTTTGTGTAGAGTTCAGCAAAAAATGCTGATCAAATTGGAACGTGTGTGAAAACAGGTGAAACGTTAAAGGTTTTGAGAACTGAATGAATGGTTTGGAAAGTTGAGCTAAATGAATCAGTTATAATATGTTAGCAATCGAGAAAAACTGTAAACATTCAGCCTTGAATTGCTCCACTGGTGGGAAAAATCCCTTGTTATAGAATTTGCTTTTGGGACGGACATTACAAATATCTAAACATTCTTAAATCAAGATGCAGTTACTTGAGAAGCAAAACAACTTGAGATATTGTCTTGTTTTCTGAAAGAAAAAAATAAATCAAAATTTTGTTAGTTTTCGCTTAACACAAGAAAAAATAAGAATGTTTAGATATTTGTAAAGGAAAACGAGACAAAAATAGTCAGTAAGAAAATCTTTTTTGCAGTGCAGAAAACATTATCTATCAGTATTAATATTAGAAATGTGCCCTACAAAAAACAGACAGGGATCTGTTATAGATTCTTGTATATATTTAAGAAAACTAGTATAAATATAAATGTTGTAATTATGAAGAAATACTAGGGTTGGGAGTAACGTAATAAGGCCTTGAGTAAGTGCAGGGGAAGACAAGCTTTCATAATACTTGCTATGAAAACTTGCAAAAGAAAAGGTTTGTCATTATTTAGTCAATTTCATTGTTCTGTACAATTCTGAAGAAAATGCTCACGCTTGAGGCTCTTAACAGAATTCTTGTGCCAGAAAGAAATAATGAAGGCTGTACGGATTCAGCTAAATGTAACATTTAACTTGAATCTTGAATGAATCTGTTAAAACTTCTATTTGCCACTGTTCCTTCTATAAGGCACCCTGCATGCACAACAGTCACTTTAACTAACAAACGTGTACTAATCTCTGCAGGAAAGTGGATCTCGAGGGCCAGAGTTGAGAACCCCTGCTCTAGAAGAAAGGAAATAAATTCAAACGGTACAGTATTTAGATTTTAAATGTAAAACTCTTTATAAATTTGCCACCTGCATCTGTCACAAACATCATTGAATTGCACTGGATTTTCTGCAATATCTGCAGTCAACCTTACTCATCAAATGTACATTTACATTTAGTAGACACTTTTATCCAAAGCGACTTACAAATGAGGACAATGGAAGCAATCAAAATCAACAAAAGAGCAATGATATGCAAGTGCTATAACAAGTCTCAGTTAGCTTAACGCAGTACACATAGCAAGGGTTTTTTAAAGAATATAATGAATAAAAAGAAAAGAGATAGAATAGAAAAAGATAAATAGAGCAAGCTAGTGTTAGAGGTATTTTTGCTTTTGTTAATTGTATAATAAATGTAAAGAAAACAGATAGAATACAAAAATAATAGAATTAGAATAGAGAGTGCTAGAGTTAGAGGGTCAAATAAAGATGGAAGAGATGTGTTTTTAGCCGATTCTTGAAGATGGCTAAGGACTCAAATGTACTAAAATGTACAATGACAAGCTGCGCAAAACATGCGCAAAATATGATCGTGGTTTTGCGCAGCTTGTCAGTGAACAACGGCTCTGTGTAGTAAATGCTGCTCAATGTGAAAGCACACACGTGAAGGAGATTTACCGCTGATTACAGAACCAGCTTTACTGGCAAGATGCACATTAAATATCGCATGCGATTAATCGTGCAGCCCTAGTTTTCGTGCAGCATATTTTAAGTGTTCTGAAGCCATTTCACAGTTTAATATGAGGTAGGCTACAGGTGAATATTTAAGTCAAGTTCTCTAAACTCTTCTCTCCCTTCAAAATAGCGTTTATGTTTAGCAGAAGAAGGAAACTCGTTCAGGTTTAAAACAACTTTTGAGTGAGTAAATGAAGGTATAAAAATAAAACATTAAAGGAAAAATTCACCCAAAAATGTAAATAGGTTAATGTTAATAAAACACCAAACACAAAGAGAAAAATCACTCACTACTCTTGACTGATAAACTTTAATACAGTTGCACTAATAGGAATCAATGTATATAGTGTTTTATTTTTATATTTGTTCATTAAATTTTTTGAATGCTCCTGCTAAATACACCTGTAGCCTACCTGAAAATAAAACACTGTTTATTTTATTTGTATATCATGTGTATTTGTAATTTGTATCTTTGTTCTCATTTTTTAATAACAAAGATTTTTATTTTTTAAATATCCGCCCATACTTTTTTATATTGTGTTATCTTGAAAGGCTTTGTCTTTATAATAGGGAAATTAGTTTGGCTGTAATGCTCAAACAGCTTGCAAAATAGAAAAATCAACATGACAAAGAATCGCGATAAAATCGTGATATTTCAAAAAAAATAAAATAAAATAAATAAATTATAATAATCGTGATATTTTTGCCATCCCTAGCCGAGGGGGAACAAATATAATAACATTATAATTTTCTTTATAATGAAGCTGTCTATATTTAGTAGATTGTGTGTAACATACAAAAGAGTGATGATCAACCTACACATTGAGGAATATAAATTCTACACTGATTTAAAAAACTGCACTGGTATCGAATCGATATCGGTTTCGACAGATACTCAGAATTTTTGGTATCGGATTGGTATCAGTTCTGAAAATGTGGTATCGAGCCAGCCATAGTTTGCTAGGCTGGTTTGGTTAGTTACTAGTGTGTTGCTATATAGATTGGTGTTTGCATTTCTCTGTATTTTTATTAAATGTATTATCTGTTTTGTGAAAGATCTGTTGCATAAATAATTATCTATCTGTAAGCATCCCATGTATATTTTTATGATTTCTTTTGCATTTATTATCAGATAAAACAAATTAGTAAATGTTTAATTTGTATCCTTTTACAGCCCGTTTTTCATTTAAAAAATATATTTGATGCAAACAAAGTGTGTAAAATATTAAAATATGTTGTGAAAATGATGATGGAACAAACTGATGTATATGCACAATTGAGAAATATTTATGAAGATCAGTCGCAGCAAGGTCTCACAAGGTAAATATTTCATTTTTTTTTTTTTAAATCAATGTAGGGTTATACAACCATTTTGGATTTCTCCGGTTCTCTGCACTGGCATCAAGCAAAACCGGAAGTATATATACGCACACACTCGCTAGACCGGAAATCCAAGATAGTGGAGATATGCAGCCGGCCCACTGGCCACTTCTTTAAGATTGCAATTCAACAGCAACTGTAATTTCTTGAACAAGAACATGTGAACATAAGGTCAACTAAAAAACTACGGAACTTTTATTTTGAAATAGCGATGAACAATTCAGAAACATATTAAGGTATTCTCCTGTGTTAGCATAGATTTATAATTAATTATTATATTATGATTTTTTTAAGGCAGCGGCTTTTTGCAAGTGTAAATAGCGATAGAGGCTATGCAAATAGCAGTATTTTTTGCGATGTTATCTAAACACTAAGTGCAAATAGCAATTCTATTTACACTAAGTGAAATAACAGTATTTTTAGATGCTATTTACACTAAGTGCAAGCAGCTATAGATTCTATTTAACGTTACACTATGAAAATAGCAGTATTTTTTGCTATTTATACTACTTATTGCAAATAGTGGCAATTATCTGCACCTCAGTATTGTAGTACATTATAAAACAGTGTGCAATAATAACGTATTGAGTGTAAATTATAATTTTATTTCAAATTATTAAATGGATTGCCTCCTTATTGGGACAAATTCCTCCCTACAGCTAACGTTACCCCAACCCTACCCAATACTTTATTTTAAACCTTGTGATTATTTGCTTTTCTGATGTGATTTCAGATTTGAAAGGGTAGAAAAAAAGTTCAGCAAAATGCGGGTTCGAACCCGGGTTGGTCGCGTCAAAATGACAGCATGGACTTTTTCCCTTACGCCCCTTGAGTGGACAATTGACAGCCGTCTTTTGTAGCGTTGACTAGCCCAATCACACTTTGGTGGGCGGAGTTAGTGTAAATAAT
>NW_015507985.1:24816-26081 GCF_001515645.1 Sinocyclocheilus grahami | reverse complement strand
CAAATTATTAAATGGACGCCACCTTATTGGGACAAATTCCTCCCTACACCTAACGTTACCCCAACCCTACCCAATACTTTATTTTAAACCTTGTGATTATTTGCTTTTCTGATGTGATTTCAGATTTGAAAGGGTAGAAAAAAAGTTCAGCAAAATGCGGGTTCGAACCCGGGTTGGTCGCGTCAAAATGACAGCACAGACTTTTTCCCTTAAAAACTGTCACCATTTACTTTCCCTCATGTCTTTCCAAACCCATAAGACATTGCTTAATGTTCAAAGTGACACAACTAAAGATATAGATGTTAGAGGAAGGATATGAATGGTAAAGAAGACAACTACTGTGAACGGTTTAGAAGAACCTATATACAAACTAAAAAAGAACAAACAAAAGCAAAGCTTTAAGCAGAGAAAACATAAAATGTTCAAAAGTGAAAAAACCCACAAACTAAACAGACAGACATATTAAACAGATAACTATTTACATTTGACTGCTCAGCTGAGCGATCCTCTAAAACACGGCGGTTGATGTGTTTCAGAATTAGTCTCATGGACAGCCTGGAGATCAGGTCATCCACGTTGCCAGAGTAGATGCTTTCAGGGATTGCACAGACCACCGAGTCACTTGTCAAAAAGTGGCATGTGTCGTGGATCTCTGAGACACCGATTATTTGTGCTTCGGTTTCTTGGACCTGCCCCTCATCAATCTGTAAGTTTTACACAAAAAAAGAAACAAATGAATAAAATAAAATGAGTACTGGAAGTGTCAAGTGTTACACTGCATCCCAATTCACCTGCTTATACTACTTGTAATCTTTATTTCATTTTGATAACATTTCAGTGTTACAAATTTTTACAGAGCAGATTTTCGATATCTTTTTTTAATGAAAAATATAAAAATACTATAAATAGTAGACATATGTAATATAGTAATATATATGTATTAAAATGTGATTATCACCATATTTTTTAACCCTAAAATGGTATGTAAACCAGGTAAAAAAAACTGTGTTAATAAATCCTTCTGTAATAACCTTCAGAATATAACTAAGAATGAAAATGGAAAGTATGGCTTAGGTAAGTGCTACACAAGTTGACATTTTTGGTTCAGAATGTTGAAAGAAACTAATTTTGATAAAACGGCTGCTAAAGATATTGATTGCATTATTACATATTTACAGATTAAAAATTTACAAATTTTGTAACAGTAACTCGTTTATCACTTCCCCCAAAGCTATACTACACAAATGAATACATATATAGACTGT
>NW_015507985.1:23486-23736 GCF_001515645.1 Sinocyclocheilus grahami | reverse complement strand
TGAACTTGCGACACAAACACAAAAGAACCACTAGATTTAAATCAGTGCAGCCAGCGAAGGATCGAACGCAACTGTTTTTAACGAGCGCACCTTTTTTTTAACAACCAAAAAGTTTTGTTGTCTGTTGTGGAAGAACAGACGTTCCTCTCATTGATAGCAGAGGAGTGGATCCAGCGAGAGCTTGATGGGGCGACGGGGAATGAAAACGTTTTTTTTAGGAGTCGTGGCAGTAGAGGCGGCACAACTATAA
>NW_015507985.1:22752-23377 GCF_001515645.1 Sinocyclocheilus grahami | reverse complement strand
ACTGAGCCGTACCGAGCCGAGTCGTACCATGCAGTGGAAAAGCACCATAAGTTTTCTTAGAGCTGTACCCATACGTTTGTGTGCATAGTTGATGCATTCCAGTTTTGTTATTTCATGTCCCAGATAAAGATTCAGTGCAACAACCTCCCTAAATGCAGTACTGTCTCCATCAGAAAGCATCTGAGTGTAGCGCAGCTGATGCCGGCTTATAGATCTCCCCCACATGCGCTTAGCTGATTCCTGCTCCATGGCTTTACTGGAACTAGAGAAGTTCTTTGTACAGTCATCGTGCTTTTCTTTCCATGTGCTGTACTCTTCCTCTGTGATGTTTTTTTCTCTCCTAGCATTTTCCTTTAGTGCACTTTAGTGCTTTAGTGAAATTTCGTCTCCTGGTTTAGATCAGCCTTTATTTTTTCCCTATTGGTGAGCTCTACATTGGAAATGACCAAACATAGACAGGCTATCATTACGCTAAAGAGAACGAGCTTTGCAGTGATACCAAACACCTGCTGTTTTCAAATGTGACCACAGAGATATATCTGATTGAAAAAATGCTAATTTCAGACAAAGTTAAGGAAACCTGACAGAGGAATGAGAACAAAATGCCTAAAAATAAACATTTTAT
>NW_015507985.1:20588-21184 GCF_001515645.1 Sinocyclocheilus grahami | reverse complement strand
TTTTGTGTCAGAGCGTTTACCGTCATGGATTTGTCATGTTGCGTCACTTGCGTCTGGTGTAGACAAGTTGTTTTGGTATTTGTGAATCTTAAGTATATTCACCTTGTAATTTAACGTTATTTGTTCAGAGCAGAACCATGCATCATTCATTTATATTTCTACATGTCTCCCTGCAATACAACTCTGATTGTTCAATCACGCCATCTAGTGGTCTGTTATTGATACAACCACAACTGCTACAGCTGATAACGGAGCGCTCAAGCGGGTACTTCGAGTCATGTTGAGGTAATTAAAATGTCAAATTAATATTTTGCGTTCAATTATTTACTTATCAGGCAATGATATACTGGAAAATTATGCAGTGTAGTCTTTTTCACCCTGTGGAGGTTTCTTTTGTAAAATAATCTGCTGACTGTACACTATCTCTCAGCCTTGCTGCGCCCGCCCCCCAGTTTGGGAACCACTGGCTTAAGGCCATTTGTGCGATTTCAAACATCATGCACGCAGTAACCAGCATTACCCTGACCACCAACCCCACACCCACTCCCCTCAATTTTTTTTTTACTGATCTGCATGATTCACGTGGGTCATTATTT
>NW_015507985.1:19587-20130 GCF_001515645.1 Sinocyclocheilus grahami | reverse complement strand
GGGCTTTCATGCAACTGGGCACAAGAACAAATCACACTAAGATTTGGACTACAGCAAACATCCCCATTGTGAAATTCACATCAGAGTACTCCTGCTGTCAACAGAATACCAATATGGGAAGTCGTGGCCTAATGGTTAGGGAGTTGGACTCATAACCCAAAGATTGTGGGTTCGAGTCTCGTACCGGCAGGGATTGTAGGTGGGGGGAGTGAATGTACAGTGCTCTCTCCCACCTTCAATACCACGACTGAGGTGCCCTTGAGCAAGGCACCGAACCCCCAACTGCTCCCCGGGCGCCGCAGCATGAATGGCTGCCCACTGCTCCGGGTGTGTGTTCACGGTTTGTGTGTGTTCACTGCTGTGTGTGTGCACTTTGGATGGGTAAATGCAGAGCACTAATTCTGAGTATGTGGTCACCATACTTGGCCACATGTCACTTCATATAGATTTTTGGTAATGGTAAATTAACCAAACTCTTATTACAGTTATTATAAGAAGTGTTTTATGCTTTTCTGAAATTTGGTTTTAATTTTAGGGTGCATT
>NW_015507985.1:18681-19149 GCF_001515645.1 Sinocyclocheilus grahami | reverse complement strand
TCTAATGCTCATTCCATTTATTTGCGAATATATAAAATTATTTATTAAAAATATAACAGAAACGGTAATACTCTGAAATATTACAATAATAAGCTGTTATTGTAAAATATTTTTAAAATACACATTACTCCAGCCTCCAGTGTCACATGCCACTTCAAAAATCATTATAATATGCTGATTCTGCTCAGTTATTAACAATTATTACTGGCAGTTATTAATAATGGTTCATCCTATCAGTGTTAATTATCATCAAAAACAGTTTTTGCTACTCATTATACTTTATGGAAACCATAATTATTTATTTTTTCCAGGATTCTTTGAAAATTAGAAATAACGCTGATTTGCAGGGGTTAAAATCGGGTGTTATGTTGCGGGGGGCTCTGTGGTTTCAGTCTTTTGAGGGGTGGGTGTGTGCAAGTTTAAAACAATAATAATAACAACAACAACAAAGTAGTCAACATTACATTT
>NW_015507985.1:16436-17929 GCF_001515645.1 Sinocyclocheilus grahami | reverse complement strand
GCTGCGGTGATGCAGTGACTTTACCCATCAGTGATTGGCTCTTTCATTCAGAAGGCGGGACTATTCCGCCATATTGCACATTGCAGTTTCTCCCATTCGTAAGTACAGGAGTGAACCGTCTGTGTGTCTCTATAGTCTTTGACTTCAGTGATGGACTGCTTTAGTCAGTCTTGATGACTGCAGCGCGACTCAGTAGCATCTCAATCAAGAACCTGCTGGAGATTCACTCAGTCTCCTGATCTTCTCTTCTTCAGATCTTCCTACACAAGCAGTTTATGGCTAATTGAAGAAACTGAACAGGTACAGCTTTAATCAGTGAAGCTTTAATCCGTTCTACTGCACAAATTATTCTAAACAAATTCCCTTATATAGAAGAACATGACGACTGAAATCAATAAGATCAAACAGACCATAATTATGCTCCTTTCTATCCAATCCTTACAGAAGACAGACTTGTTCATTTTCCGATAATTTTAGCAGATTTCATTACCACAGAATAAATTATCTGAATCATTTTGAGTAATTATTAATATTTTATAATATTAATATTTTTTTATTATGTAATTATTATAATAGCAATTATTAATAATAATAGTTAATAATTTCATGTAATCTTATAATTTTATTTAATTTGTCCATTCAGACAGTTTTAAACTGTGGCCCTTCGATATAATTCACTTTAGTTTTTTCAAATATAGCTGACATATTTATTCTCCCTTATTTTCTGGAGAAACTGAAATGTAATAAAACATGAATACATCGTGTTGTTTGCTATAGAAAGTCTTTTATTATATATTACAACATATCACCTATTGACTGCTGCCTTATTTATTTATTTTAATAATCTGAGCCCCTAATAAAGATATCATTTTATTGACAAGCCTTATTTGTCTTTAAGTTATTTGGTATATATTTTAAGCACACACTCAACAGACACTTTATTTAAACGTATGCTGATTGTTTTCAAGCAGGTTTCCGTTACACTTCCGCTAGTCCGGCGCGAGAGCAGGACTTTTATTTTGGCGCGGTGCTGTGACGTCATAAGGCTGCGCATCTGCTGTGATTGGCTGAAGAAAGGTGTGTGTTTTTAAACATTTAAAGTGTTTCAATCTATGGAATCCATTCAGTATATTTTGTCGTTTTTACAAGTGATGTAATGTTAACTGATTATTATTGAATGTAACATTATAATGCTTTATCCAACGTTAATGCACGTTATTTAGTGAGTAAAAGCGCATCCGCACATGAGCAGCAGAAAAGCTCAGAAACTCCGAGTGAACCAAAGCTTCACAAAGTGATTCAGTGATTCAAAGTGACTCCGAGTGAACCAAAGCTTCACAAAGTGATTCAATGATTCAAAGTGACTCCGAATGAACCAAAGCTTCACAAAGTGATTCAGTGATTCAAATTGACTCCGAGTGAACCAAAGCTTCACAAAGTGATTCAGTGTGACTCCGAGTGAACCAAAGCTTCACAAAGTGATTCAATGATTC
>NW_015507985.1:7821-8873 GCF_001515645.1 Sinocyclocheilus grahami | reverse complement strand
CGGGACTCTTAAAACTCACATGAAAACTCACAGTGAAGAGAAACCGTTCATATGTCTTCAGTGTGGAAAGAGTTTTAAACAGAAAAGACTCCTTAATGTCCATATGATTATTCACACTGGAGAGAAGCCTTTTACCTGCAAACTGTGCGGAAAGAGTTACAGACGTAAAGCACACCTTAAGACTCACATGAGGATTCACACTGGAGAGAATTTATTCACATGTGATCAATGTGGAAAGAATGTCAGATGTAAAGAAAGCATTAATAATCACATGAGGATTCATTCTAGAGAGAAGAGTTTTACATGTCATCAGTGCAAACAGAGTTTCTCAGACACAGATCACCTTAAGAATCATGTTAAAATTCACATTGGAAAAAAACCTTTCATGTGTCATCACTGTGGAAAGAGGTTAAAAAACAAGGCAAACCTTGAGAATCACATAAAAGGTCACACTGGAGAGAAACCTTTCACCTGCAAACAGTGTGGAAATAGTTTCAGGGTTAAAGGAAACCTAAAGATTCACATGAGAGTTCACACTGGAGAGAGACCTTACAAGTGTCTTCAGTGTGAGAAGAGTTTCACATATCAAAATGTCCTGAAACGTCATTTGCAAACTCATTCCAAGAAGAAATTGCTGTCTTCCTCAGAGTGACAAGAGGTTTAGAAAAAGGAGTGATTTCTTGGATTACCCACTTCTCATTTCTTCAGATATCTACAGGTATGGAATATACAAATATTCCTAATGTTGAAACTTACAAATCCCCTGAACATCTTTATCTTTGTATGACATCTAAACTCAATTTGAAGGGTCTTGTTTCTAGATTTGTGGAATGTTTTAATGACTCCAGGGTTCCTCCTACACAACATTTGAAGATGTCCTGGGAGAAAGACCTAGATATAGATATTTCAGAAGACACTTGGACCGAGGCTCTTCAAGGCATTAGATTGTGTTCCATCAGCTCTAACTTTCAGCTCATTCAATATAAAGTTGTGCACAGATAGGATTATTCTCGTACCAGGTTACATGCTACATACCCCTCTGTGTCACCTTT
>NW_015507985.1:0-1059 GCF_001515645.1 Sinocyclocheilus grahami | reverse complement strand
ATGTAAACTGATATTTCCTACTGACACACTACAGCAAAAGATAGAAATAACTGACTTAAAACCATTTTTTAGCTGGTGACAATACTAGTATTATAATCATTTTGGGCACCACTGTAGCTCTGATAATATATATGTAGACAGACTTATTTATTTTAATTCTGAATTCTAGCTATATTAGTGCAATAATAAGTAAAACCAAAACATACAACAAAAGCTCCATGACTCTGCTCCAGAAGTGACAGAACCAGCAGATAAAGAGCAGTCCTCCTCCAAATCGCCAGTAATCAGCTGGAGATAAAAAAAGAAAAGAAGAAAAGATTGTGAGAAGACACCTGTTTTATCTGGGATTAAAACAAACTAAAACATGGAAGAAAAATACTGTGAACATTCCTTTAAAAATAAATGAATGTCATTATGTCTTAATGCTAGACATGAATACTCACTTCCTCTGAAGACCATGTGGTAGAAGTTTTCTTTCCCAAAACTTCTGGATCATGAGGGGGAAGCACACACACAAACACATTCATATCAATTTGTTTAATAAAACACTATCTACTTACTGACAGAGACATGGGCTTGCAAAAATGTACTCACCTGCTCCATACAAAATCTTCACAGTTGATCTAAAATCCTGGTTTACATACAGTATTCTTCTCCAAGGAATCCAAGGATCATGTCTTCAGGTCCTCTCTGTCAGAGGAGTTTACATGACAGCGTTCTCAGATTACTCGTTTCAAAGTTCCTTCACTTTTTGAGTTTGATTTTAAAACTAGCTGACAGTATGGGTGGGCGATATGACCATATTAAACAATATCATCACAATACAGTTATTTTTGTTATTTTATTAAACAGAAGATCAAAGTAGCTAATTACAAACAATAGGAATAATGCAATAGAACAAAGGTAAGTTAAATACATTTTGTTATTTTTCTCTTTAGTATTTTGTTGTTTGATTAAAATTATGACTGACTGCAGGTAACGTTAAGCTAAACTATACTGTTGTCACTTTAAGATCAAAATGCACAGAACCAGTATATACTGACACGTCACCGGGTTTCC
>NW_015507984.1:19774-35179 GCF_001515645.1 Sinocyclocheilus grahami | reverse complement strand
TTATCAGACCCACAGCGTGTTTCTTTTTCCCTCTGTGAGTCTGTCATTGCTGTGAGTCTATCGTATCTGCGGCCCACACTTCAAGGGTCTGTCAGAGTGCTGTTTTCCACTCCAAACTTAACCCGTATTGGCTGAGGTATCACAGTTTATCACCGAGAGGATGTAACCGTTGTCAAACGGTCATTGTTCTGTTGTGAATAAACATAGACTGTAGGTTATCACCTCTGGAATGTGATTTATTATTATTTTTTTTTTTCCAGGAGCCTTCGGGAAAATACCCCTCAGTTATGTGGAAGACTGACTGAATGCCGTTTATTCTGTGATGTAACCGTGAAGTCATGCAACTTTATTCTATTTAAATATATCCTTATGAAAATGAAGGACAGCTTAAATTGAAATGTACTTATTATGGAAATAATGTACTTAAAAATATATATATATATATATATAAACTTCAGTGTGAACTGAATGTAATGTGTTTGGACACGTGCATGTTATTCACAGTTCTAATTTACATTTGTTTTATTTGACCCACTTAAGTAGGACTTATGTCACTTCACAATTACTGCTTTTGTCTTTGAAATAGGGTTGAAGTTTACTGCTGAATACTGATAAACATTTATGATTAACTACACGCTGCACTTTTTTAATAAACATGTAAAAAAGTGTGTAAAGAGACAGTCATAAAGACATAAAAGAAAGTGTCTCTCTTGAAGTCCACTTAAGTGTCATTTTATTTAATTAATATTACATTATCAACAAGTACAGACTCTTAAAAATATACACGCTGTATGATTTGAAATACACATTCAGTATTTAAGCGCACTTCTTTTTAAACACAGACACGCACGCTCACAGGCGCACTCACAGACGCAAAGACACTCACACTCACACACACGCTCACAGACACACACTCGCTCACAGACGCACAGACACTCACGCGCTCACAGACGCACACACACGCTCACAGACACGCTCACAGACGCACACACACGCACGCTCACAGGCGCACTCACAGACGCACAGACGCTCACACACGCACAGACGCACACGCTCACAGGCGCGCTCACACACGCACAGACGCACACGCTCACAGGCGCGCTCACACACGCACAGACGCACACGCTCACAGGCGCGCTCACACACGCACAGACGCACACGCTCACAGGCGCGCTCACACACGCACAGACGCACACGCTCACAGGCGCGCTCACACACGCACAGACGCACACGCTCACAGGCGCGCTCACACACGCACAGACGCACACGCTCACAGGCGCGCTCACACACGCACAGACGCACACGCTCACAGGCGCGCTCACACACGCACAGACGCACACGCTCACAGGCGCGCTCACACACGCACAGACGCACACGCTCACAGGCGCGCTCACACACGCACAGACGCACACGCTCACAGGCGCGCTCACACACGCACAGACGCACACGCTCACAGGCGCGCTCACACACGCACAGACGCACACGCTCACAGGCGCGCTCACACACGCACAGACGCACACGCTCACAGGCGCGCTCACACACGCACAGACGCACACGCTCACAGGCGCGCTCACACACGCACAGACGCACACGCTCACAGGCGCGCTCACACACGCACAGACGCACACGCTCACAGGCGCGCTCACACACGCACAGACGCACACGCTCACAGGCGCGCTCACACACGCACAGACGCACACGCTCACAGGCGCGCTCACACACGCACAGACGCACACGCTCACAGGCGCGCTCACACACGCACAGACGCACACGCTCACAGGCGCGCTCACACACGCACAGACGCACACGCTCACAGGCGCGCTCACACACGCACAGACGCTCACAGACGCACAGACACTCACAGACGCACACAGACGCACACGCGCACTCACAGACGCACAGACACGCACGCTCACAGGCGCACTCACAGACGCAAAGACACTCAGACACTCACACACACGCACAGACGCGCTCACAGACACACACTCACTCACAGACGCACAGACACTCACGCACTCACACTCAGACGCACGCGCACTCACACTCAGACGCACGCGCACTCACACTCACAGACGCGCTCACAGACGCACACACGCTCAGACACGCTCACAGACGCACACACACGCTCACAGACACTCACACGCACTCACACTCACAGACGCACACACACGCTCACAGGCGCACACTCACAGACACTCAGACACACGCGCGCACACTCAGACACACGCGCGCACACTCACAGACGCGCGCACACGCACGCTCAGACGCACACGCACGCTCAGACGCACACGCACGCTCAGACGCACACGCACGCAAATTGGTAAATAAATATTGAGACGCACACGCACGCTCAGACGCACACGCACGCTCAGACGCACACGCACGCTCAGACGCACACGCACGCTCAGACGCACACGCACGCTCAGACGCACACGCACGCTCAGACGCACACGCACGCTCAGACGCACACGCACGCTCAGACGCACACGCACGCTCAGACGCACACGCACGCTCAGACGCACACGCACGCTCAGACGCACACGCACGCAAATTGGTAAATAAATATTGAAATAATAAATATATATTTTTTAAGAAATACTTCGTTTTATTTCATCCTGGTGTTGTTAGAATTGTGCGAATAATTTTTGCACTTCTTAAACTTAACAGTAGTATGTACTACCAATAAATATTCTAACATATCTTATAACATTTATTATTGTGGGCTTCTGTTTCCGTAAGAACAAACTGTTTTCAACATTGCTTATAATAATAATAATAATAATAATGTTTCCTGCTTGCCAAATCAGCATATTAAAATGATTTCTGAAGGATCATGTGACACTGAAGACTGAAGTAATGATGCTGAAAATTCAGCTTTGATCACAGGTATAAATTACGTTTTAAAATATTAAAATAGAAAACAGGTATTTTAAATTCAAATACATAAAATCTTACCAACCCCACATTTTTGAACAGTCCGCACACACACACACACACACACACGCACGCACAGACGCGCTCACAGACACACACTCACAGACGCACATACACTCACAGACGCACACAGACACACAGACGCACACAGACACACAGACGCACACAGACGCACACGCGCACTCACAGACGCACAGACACGCACGCTCACAGGCGCACTCACAGACGCAAAGACACTCAGACACTCACACACACGCACAGACGCGCTCACAGACACACACTCACTCACAGACGCACAGACACTCACGCACTCACACTCAGACGCACGCGCACTCACACTCAGACGCACGCGCACTCACACTCAGACGCACGCGCACTCACACTCAGACGCACGCGCACTCACACTCAGACGCACGCGCACTCACACTCACAGACGCGCTCACAGACGCACACACGCTCAGACACGCTCACAGACGCACACACACGCTCACAGACACTCACACGCACTCACACTCACAGACGCACACACACGCTCACAGGCGCACACTCACAGACACTCAGACACACGCGCGCACACTCAGACACACGCGCGCACACTCACAGACGCGCGCACACGCACGCTCAGACGCACACGCACGCTCAGACGCACACGCACGCTCAGACGCACACGCACGCTCAGACGCACACGCACGCTCAGACGCACACGCACGCTCAGACGCACACGCACGCTCAGACGCACACGCACGCTCAGACGCACACGCACGCTCAGACGCACACGCACGCTCAGACGCACACGCACGCAAATTGGTAAATAAATATTGAAATAATAAATATATATTTTTTAAGAAATACTTCGTTTTATTTCATCCTGGTGTTGTTAGAATTGTGCGAATAATTTTTGCACTTCTTAAACTTAACAGTAGTATGTACTACCAATAAATATTCTAACATATCTTATAACATTTATTATTGTGGGCTTCTGTTTCCGTAAGAACATAAACTGTTTTCAACATTGCTTATTATTATTATTATTATTATGTTTCCTGCTTGCCAAATCAGCATATTAAAATGATTTCTGAAGGATCATGTGACACTGAAGACTGAAGTAATGATGCTGAAAATTCAGCTTTGATCACAGGTATAAATTACGTTTTAAAATATTAAAATAGAAAACAGGTATTTTAAATTCAAATACATAAAATCTTACCAACCCCACATTTTTTAACAGTCCTGATAACTGTCAATCAACTTGATATAAATCACTTTTTTAGATATCATTCCAAGTCAAACATAGCATAAGTACAGATAAAGTTATTTTTCTCCTTGCTCAAATGCCAGATGTTGTCAACACAGAGCTAACATTACTAGATGTGTTCCTCTCAATGTCCTTGATAAGAAACATTTAATCTAGCACACAAACAATGAGTTTAACCATCCCACACTCTCCCGTCCTCGGTGTCAGAGGCTAATAATAGACCATTAGCTAAGACAACTCTTCATGGCATTTTAAAACCGTGACGTGTGATTGTGGGCTAATCAGGTGAGACCACAGGAGGACGTGTCTTAAGGGATGTTGTCAGGTTTATAACAGAGGCAGCTTCTGATTGAGTCCTCTGATAAACATGCTCATGTGAGGTCTGTGCAGAGATGCAAGTTGGCATGTAGCAATACTTGAGAAGGGCACGTAGTTCATGTTATCACTTTGTTTTGTATGATATCTGAAATGTGTATAATCTACACATATGGGCTGTGCCATGGAAATGGCAACCATATTTTCCCCTTGTTTTGAGAAAAGGAATAAAGCCCCTTTTAAACGGTTTATTTAGTTATTTTATTGTACCGTATAATCAAATCACACAAACAAATAAAACCATTTAGGCAGCTGTTTGAATGGAAACTCGATATTTTACTTTGTTATCAGTCACCTCCTTAAGAGACTTTTTATTTAATATGCTAGAACATTAACGTTTAGCGGCACTCACTGGACATTTCATTCCAGAATGGCTGCGATACATGCTAAAACATCGCCACGTTCAGGCTCATCTGGAAAAACTGACGCCTTTAGCGCCATTTACTCCAAATTTTGCAAAAAACAATGGAAGAACCAACGTATTTTGCAAACATGTGGTTTCAGGCAACAGCTAATTTAACCAGGAAATGATTCAATGATTAGCCTACTGTTTGTATGTTTGTGTCTAGCATAATTCTGAGAAAAAAAAGTATCTTCCTCAGAATATAAATAACCTGCAAATGTGAGTTTACATCTCACAATTCTGAGAAAAGAAGACAGAACTGCCAGATTTAAACTCGCAATTTCATGAAAAAAGTCAGAATTGTTGCGATAAGTCAAAAATTGCCTACATTATTTTTTACTCCGTGGCGGAAACGGCCTTCCATATTTAGTAGTAGGCTGTTTTTCGAAGACACATTTCCTTTCTATGATAAATTAAATGGAGAATAGCCTAATGCATAAAGTACAAGTTTAGCACTTACAGTGACCATGAGCTCAGGCCTTGTTGCTTCTGTTCCCCTCCATCTACAGAACAGATGCCACTATCCAAATTAATTGGCATATACTGTAGGTTAATAACTATAGGGGGAAAAAAAGCAAAGTAAATAGTCAAACTGTTTTACGCTACATACCAGTGGGTGATTGGCCATTCTTCCATTACAAATAAGATGGATTGCATGATGTGTCATCAAGATTCAAGACCGAGACAGAAAGTGGTGTTGTTTCTAATGACGCACTGTACTGATTCTCAGCTGGCTGCAGGTGTGTGTGTGTGTGTGTGTGTAATATGTTCAAGTGAGTCCTCAAATCCAAAGGAATCAGATATTTAGTAGTAGGCTGTTTTTCGAAGACACATTTCCTTTCTATGATAAATTAAATGGAGAATAGCCTAATGCATAAAGTACAAGTTTAGCACTTACAGTGACCATGAGCTCAGGCCTTGTTGCTTCTGTTCCCCTCCATCTACAGAACAGATGCCACTATCCAAATTAATTGGCATATACTGTAGGTTAATAACTATAGGGGGAAAAAAAGCAAAGTAAATAGTCAAACTGTTTTACGCTACATACCAGTGGGTGATTGGCCATTCTTCCATTACAAATAAGATGGATTGCATGAGGTGTCATCAAGATTCAAGACCGAGACAGAAAGTGGTGTTGTTTCTAATGACGCACTGTACTGATTCTCAGCTGGCTGCAGGTGTGTGTGTGTGTGTAATATGTTCAAGTGATTCCTCAAATCCAAAGGAATCAGAGAAGACGACACTAGTGTTAAGAAACACTAAACAAACTCACAAGATCTTGCGGGCAAAAGAACGACATGTTCCAGACAATAAAGTCTGACAAATGCACAAATTCATACTGATCTGCATTGTTCAGCTCCTAGTGAGATAAATAGGTTAGTCAACAGCAAGTGTGTGCCAGCTCAATTAGCTCTTATCAGGTTATCAGTCATGGACAGATCATTTAGTTGTGTGCATATATATTCAGCTCATGAGAATAAGTTGAATCTGTATCTAGTAATCATTACCCTTTGTTGCAGTGGTTCAGAAGTATAGTGGAGGATACTTGCTAACGTTTTGTTGATGTCTGTGAAAGTGCGGCACTAAGGCTTTCTTCTGGAGATTAAACCTGAATGTTTCCTACTAAAGCCAGAGAGATCACCTTGTCATTATCAAGTTAATGCCTAGTCGGTCACTAAAATCATATAATTATTATGTAGCATTAGCAATGTGTAATATGTTCAAGTGAGTCCTCAAATCCAAAGGAATCAGATAAGACGACACTAGTGTTAAGAAACACTAAACAAACTCACAAGATCTTGCGGGCAAAAGAACGACATGTTCCAGACAATAAAGTCTGACAAATGCACAAATTCATACTGATCTGCATTGTTCAGCTCCTAGTGAGATAAATAGGTTAGTCAACAGCAAGTGTGTGCCAGCTCAATTAGCTCTTATCAGGTTATCAGTCATGGACAGATCATTTGGTTGTGTGCATATATATTCAGCTCATGAGAATAAGTTGAATATGCATCTAGTAATCATTACCCTTTGTTGCAATCATTACCCTAGTGGTTCAGAAGTATAGTGGAGGATACTTGCTAACGTTTTGTTGATGTCTGTGAAAGTGCGGCACTAAGGCTTTCTTCTGGAGATTAAACCTGAATGTTTCCTACTAAAGCCAGAGAGATCACCTTGTCATTATCAAGTTAATGCCTAGTCGGTCACTAAAATCATATAATTATTATGTAGCATTAGCAATCACAGATTTGACTATTGGCATAACATCTGGTGCATACTGTAATAGCTTGTAATGAAATTCAAAGGAACACTTTAGTATAGGAACCAATTCTCACTATTACCTAGTGGCTTATTAGCATGCCTATTATTAACATATTGGCTGTTTATTAGTACTTATAAAGGGACATATTCTGCATGACCATATCACTAATTCTACCCCATACCTAAACTTAACTACCGAACTAACTATAAATAAACATCAAATTAGGAGTTTGAGGCAAAAGTCACAGTTAATGGTTTGCTAATAGCGAGAATTAACCCTTAAAATAAAGTGTGACCAAATTCAGGTATAAGTTCTTCTCCAAAGTGTTCCTTTTTCAGCACAGTCATGGACATTTGTGGTAATGAGCTAAGCAGTTATTTAATCATTTCACAGGGACATCATGTTTTTAAGCCCTGTGACGAACTGGCCATCTGTCCTGTGTGCCCCCTCCCTATGACCCAAGACTCTGACGTAGACTCCAGCCCCCCGTGACCCCAAAGAGGATCAGCTTTTTGGCAAACGGATGGGTCATGTAGTTAAAGAAAGTCTAAAACACACAAGAACTGACTGCACATAATCAGCTCCATATGGCTTTTCGGAAGTCATAAACTTGCTCTGTAGCTCACCCTGTACAACAGCGCATTTGCACACTTTTATGTCCCGTGAGACACGAGTCATGACGCTTGATAAAAGAGTTCTTAAAATAATCTAAAAGGGCATGACTGATTCAGCAAATGAATATTTTCTCACATTTGCTTTTGCTACCACTATTGGTTAGTTTTAGGGTAGGGTTTACGTTATTTTCGAGCCCGGTCTCATGAAAATGCGTAAATAGTACGCCAAATAAAAACGAAAACTCGTGGTATTGATACGCAAAAATGGATTTTGGCGTGCATATAATACGCAGTTTTCACATGCATATTTTACGAAATTTGTTGCCGTGCATATGATACGCATCTACCCCACAACCCTAAACATCGCGTAGCATATACACGCCAAAGTCCATTTTTGCGTATCAATACCACGAGTTCTCGATTTTATTTGCCGTACTATTTATACGCACTTTCATGAGATCGGGTTGTATTTTCATTCCATTATTAATTACATGATAGAGCATTAACCTTTGCCGCCACTCACCGGACATTTATTTTAATCAACAATTCCAAAGCATTTTTTTTTTACTTTACACGTCCATTTAGTAATTTAAATTGCAATGAAAAAAAAGAAAAAAAACAATCCAAAGCTTGAGCAGTCATATACCTCTATGGGGGCACCATCATTTTTTTCTGATAATGTTAGGCTGCTTTGATTAATATGCTACTGAACGTTTAACGATCGTGTTGGCTAATAACTTCTGTACACTCCTTCCATTTATGCCGTTCTTCTTCGCTTGTTTTTGGATCCAGAATTGCCGTACTATTTCAGATGCTCCATAACAGTGCCCCCCTACAGTATAACAGTGACTACACTTCCGGATTGCCAGAATAACTTGCCAGTGGTGGGGAAGCGTTGTGTCATAAATTACTGAAAACTGTGAGAGAAATAGTTAATATAACAGTTTTACTTTTTATATCCCTCCAGCTCCATAGTGGTTCAGATCAGAGTATGTGAGTGGTGCTGAGTGGAAACAGGTTTGTGCGATTTTGCCTGGAGCGAGGACAAGATTTTTGAAAGTTGGTGCATCTGCATTTTCTCTCGTCCCAAGATCGCCCAGAGTTGAAGTGACTCGATGCCCTTTGAACGAGGAGGGGAAATTGGTGTCATTCCAGTCTGTTTGTTGCTTGATGCTTTAACTTGTTTTGTACCTATTTTTGATAGTGGATAAAAATATATGTACTAACGGTCCATATTTGCTCTGAAACTTTCACCTGGTGGTTTGGCTAAACTCTTACAAAACATGCCCTATGACATAACAAATCCACATCAAATCCCATGTAACACTGGGCCTGCTCTAAAACATCAGTATTCCAGTGGAAAACAGTGCACTGTGGAAAAGCCATGCTTTTTGCATCACTGGGAGTCATTTGACCTCTTGTTCCTGGTCCATGCCAGAGCAGTGCACCCTGATACGTAACTGCGACCCCTCTCCGCTGTATGCTAATTCTGTCAACTTTCCTAGCCTTCAAGATGGGTATCTGTGTCCCTTCATGTCTGTCACATCATGGAAAACGATAACAAGTTGTTGGAGGAGAGAGATTGTTTTTTGAGCAGTGGAAAACAGGCCCAAATTTAGCAGATCTGACAGTCTGGAGATTGTCATATAGTCACACAGGAAAATGGAACAATGGCTACCAGCTACTAAGGAATCTGGGTGTACCCAGCGGGAGCGCACACTGACTTGATTTGGAGGGCGTTTCAGGTCAAGAGTTTAATGGAATAGAAACTCCAGGTCATCACATTGGAGAAAGCGGGTCTCAGATGTATTGGGGTATGTTTACCGATTACCTAACAGTGGGTCAGGAGCGGACAACAGTAAAAAAAATAATTAGATCACAACTCCGTCGGGAATGAGGGCAGATGATGTAAACACCTCATGAATGTGAATAGCAAAAACAAGATCATAGTTACTTTAATCAAATGTAATTCCTGCAATATTCTAAAGATGCTCTGTGTCACATTTACAGGGGAACACATGGTTGCATTTGAGACCTTTAAAAGGGACAGTTCACCCAAAAATGATGTTGTCACTCAAGTTGTTCCAAACCTGTATGAGTTACATAGAACATAAAAGATGATATTTTGAAGAAACAGCTTTTTCTCCATATTATGGAAGTCAGTGGCCACCATCAGCCGTTTGTTTACCAGCATTCTTCAAAATATTTTCTATTACAGAAGATAGAAACTCATACAGGTTTGGAACAACTTGAGGGTGAGTAAATGACAGAATTTAAATTTTGGGGGGGGAACTATCCCTTTAAAGGGGTCATATGATGTTGCTAAAAAGAACATTATTTTGTGTATTTGGTGTAATGAAATGTGTTTATGTGGTTTAAGGTTCAGAAAACTCATTTTCCACACTGTACATTATTGTTTCTCCTCTATGCCCCGCCTTTCTGAAACGCGTAAATTTTTACAAAGCTCATCGGTCTGAAAAGCAAGGTGTGCTCTGATTGGTCAGCTATCTAGTGCGTTGTGACTGGCCGAATGCCTCAAGCGTGTGATGGAAATGTTACGCCCCTTACCATACTATGATGCCCTGTCGGGCCGGAGCGACGAGACAAAAACATTAAAACCCATTATAAACCAGGCATTTGTTGCATCCAGTGGGGACATAATTATGGATTATAATGACTTATACTGTCTTTTTACGCATTGTGTTGCATCGCGCCGAGTAAACATAAAACCATGTCTGCATTTGTGAATGTATTTCCTCAGCAACCAGCACGGATCAGCTCCAGGCATGACGAAGCAGATATCGTCCTCTTTTGGAAGACCAAACAAAGTAGTTTCGATTTCACAACGAAACACAGCGCCTTCACGACATGGTGGCAGCAACAATACTCTAGCAAGAATAAAAGTTACGCCTTCTTTCTTTGCATGAACATTTGGGCGGCGTTATGCAAATCTTCCCACCTAGTGATGTAGATATGTGTGGGCATTATAACTGTCCCAGCTATTCAAAACTGGGATTGCTATACCAGAAAAAAAAGGGGGGACCAGTATCTTTGCAAAGGGTCTAATTGGTTATTGGGTGTAAGTTCTGCAGTAAATGCAAAAAGGCCCAAAACAGTCTAAATTCCTTTTCCAAATGTGTATTAAACCATTTTCACTCCATAGTTACAAGCAACAATGTATAAAGCACCAACAAACAACCTCACCCAGGGCTGACAAAAAGAATAAAAATAAGCAATGAAACATCCAGTGGAAATGTGCAAAGGCTTGAATGCAAAACGTCCCATAATCTGTAGATTAGCCAAACCAGTACAGGTTAATGGTTGTAGTGCATGAATAAATCAACTGTCTTATCTGATGATTAGATGATTTCTGTATTGTAGAAGTCCTTGAAGTAGGGGGCCAGGAACACTTTGGGTATAATCCTTGAGCAGTTGCAATAATGCACTCAAAAGAACTCCACAGTTGTGCATCCACACAGCAACATGGTTGTAAACATGCTAGCCTCCGCATGTATTGCGACAATTAAGCACAAGAAGAGGATCCAAAACAAGAAAAATCCTCTAGAAAAGAGAACAACCAATCAAAGTCCATAAACCAAACAAACATGGTATACAAATCATTGCAAAGTAACCTTCATAAGCTTTCACCAAGATCCTACAAAACACAACAATGGGTGACATGAAACATCAAACTTACGGTTGAGCACCAAACAAAATGTTTCTCAAACCAGGATTGTTTGTAGCACAGCAAGAAACCATGTGGAGTTCAAACTGAGTCTCTCTCTCACTCTACTGCTTCCTTCCTTTATACAGAAATGGTAGAGCTACTAGGGCCACCTAATGGTCCGGAAGAACATAGCATGCCAAAATAATACAAAATGAACCTTGTGACAGGCTATGACTGTTACAGCGTGTTAGAACAAGCCGTTTTAGGTAGGCATGGTTGACTCTTAACTTTTATAAAGAGCATCTCTTTGGATTTGAGACTTTAGTCTTTGCAACTTTACAGATCTTCTTTATGCACCAAGAGCTTGTAACACTCCAAAGAGAAAGGAGAAATTGAAATCGCATCATATGACCCCTTTAATAAATCTGTTCTTTTCTTCTAAACTTTAAAGCTTTAAAAAAAAAAAAATGTAAAAATAAACTTCGGTATGGGTTTGGAAAGACTATAGCTAGGGTTTAGTGATAGTTTAGTAATGTTTTATAAAGGGTGGTTACAGTAAATGTGTTCACTTGGTGCTTATATGTGACAGTGTAACAGATCTCAGACAGAAGAGGGCGAGATTTCAGCCGGGACACTAAAGGACACTTACTTTTAAAAAGAGTAGCCTACTTATTATGGAAATAATATACTTTAGAAGATATACTTAAAGGGTTACTTCACCCAAAAATGAAAATGCTGTCATTAATTACTCACCCTCATGTCGTTCCAAACCCGGAAGACCTTCGTTCATCTAAGAGCTCTCTGACCCTCCCATAGACAGCAAGGATCCTTACACTATCAACGTCCAGAAACATAGCAAGGACATCGGTAAAATAATCCATGTGACATCAGGGGTTCAACCGTAATTTTACGAAGCTACGAGAATCGTTTGTGTAGGCAAAGAAAACAAAAATAATCAACGACTTTATTCAACAATTCGTCACCCTGGTGCCATATTGAAGAGTCGAACGTAAACAGCGTATGCTGTTCTGTGTCAGCTGCGTCACACGGACACGTTTTTTACGTTGTTTACGCTTTGATTTGAACGAAGACAATGTATCCGCGTGGCACAGCTGACACAGAATAGCATACGCTGTTTACGTCCAGCTGATATTCTCCAAAAGGGCACCAGGGTGATGCGGAGGAGACGAATTGTTGAATAAAGTCGTTATTTGTGTTTTCTTTGTGCACAAAAAGTATTCTCGCAGCTTCGTAAAATAAAGGTTGAACTCCTGATGTCACATGGATTATTTTACCGATCTCCTTGATGTTTCTGGACCTTGATCGTGGTAATTACATTGCTGTCTATGGGAGGGTCAGAGAGCCCTCAGAATTCATCAAAAACATCTCAATTTGTGTTCTGAAGATGAACGAAGGTCTTACGGGTTTAGAACGACATGAGGGTGAGTAATTAATGACATAATTCTCATTTTTGCATGAACTATCCCTTTAAGAATGAATCCCTAATCCCTTCTTTGCATATTAATTGTATTTAAATTGAAATGTATTATAATTTTCATTTAAATTAAGTGCAGTTAGCTGAACTTTACAGTGCTTTTTGAAATTCAACAACAACTTAATTCTGCTGTGTTACTCTACTTAACATATTTGATATTGAAGTTTACTTAACCCTCTGGTATTGTTCATTTGGGAGTCACACTTGTGTTGTTCGCGGTCAAAACCGTGACCGGACACCTGAAATGTAATTTTTTTTTTGTAAAATCAATGTAATATATTTTTGTTCAATGATATTTTTTCTTTTGTATTTTGAGAGAATTTCATGGCACTAATGAATATTTATGTAATAATTATGATACATTTTTCCCATTTTTTATTTTCAATTACTTTTCAAGTGGAGTGTGTCTGTTTTGCGCTCTTGATATTTTAGAGTGTCACCCCTTCATTGCTGTGCACATTTTTTTCTGCATCACGAATAATTTGTAGATTGCACACACACACACACACACACACAAAAATCTCTGTATTTTCATATTTTTGTGTATTTCCCATTCATTTCAAACAACACAAGTGACTATTTTTAATGACCATTTATTGTGTAGCCTAGTGAACCAAACTGAGAGACCATTTTGAAGGCTCAGGAAACCTTTGCAGGTGTTTTGAGTTGATTAGCTGATTGGCATGTCACCATATTCTAATTGGTTGAGATAGAGAATTGGTGGGTTTTTGTTAAATGTGAGCCAAAATCATCACAATTAAAAGAACCAAAGTCTTAAACTACTTCAGTCTGTGTGCATTGAATTTATTTAATACACGAGTTTCACAATTTGAGTTGAATTACTGAAATAAATTAAGTTTCGTATCATTCCGATGAAGTAGCGATTTTTAAAAATGTGAAACCTTTTTTTTCTCCAGTCTAAAATGACCGAACAACAACAGAGGGTTAATTCACTTGTGTAAAATCTACAGTACATCATTTTGTTGACATAACTAACTGGTCAGTAGGTCTTGTGTTCCCAGAATGCTTTGCAAGGGACTGCATTACGACAGTAAATTTGAGGATTAAGTGTTATTTTATGCAGAACCATTATGCAGACGTGTGTCGCCTAATGTATGTTCCGACCGTGGACATTCAGTGAGTGATCGCTACTCTAGTGTCAATATTGACGTCAGTTTTTTTCTTATTTGTTCATTATGTACAATGTGCATTAACACAACAGCTTAAAATACATTGAAATTAATAATAAAAAAAGGATTTGATCCCACATAAGAAAATGTCATTTTTTGAGTGTTGAATGTCATATATCTAAATATTTTGTAATTAAGCATTCGTAACACTGAAGTTGCAATTTAGTGTTTTTAAAAGGTTTTGACTTTGAATGTAATAACAAATAACATTACAGGTAAAATTATAATAAAGTACTTTACATGTGCTTTAGTATGTTGCTCAGCACATCAAACATGTACTTTTTAAAGCACAACAACAATTATTAAAACATAATGATTTAAAATGTACTTTAAAGTAGAACTTGTAACTTGTCATTATTACCAAGTGCACTTTTTAAAATGTAATAAGTGTGTTAAGAAACAGTCTTTAACGTGAACTCTCTTTGAGTACACTTAAGTGTCATTTTATTTGTTTTAATCGAGTTGCCTTTTATTTCATTAATATAATATTATATGCAAATACATTTTTTTAAAACCTTTTCAAATTTGAAGGACACCTCAAGTGCACCTTCAATATAATTAAGCACACTTCTTTTTCACCAGGGGAGGTATGACACCCCAAGCAAAATCAAGTTCTTTCAAGTCAGTCAGTCAGATGCCGTCTATTGGTATTTTAAGAATTTATTAAGGATTTAGCAGAGGCGGACAAAGTACTCAACTCCATACTTGAGTGAAAGTACAGATACTGCTGGTCAAATATTACTCCATTACAATTAAAAGTTGTAAAGACAGATTTTTACTTAAGTAAAAGTACAGAAGTACTTGCTTTTAAAAGTACTTAAGTACCAAAAGTAAATTTCCTTTTTTATGTCAATGCACTGTTTTATTGTTGTACGTAATACTTGCAATACTTCTGAAGCAACTTAGAATACATTACACCTACTGAATACACTGACTAGCTTGTAGTATCTTTGGAATAAAGAGCTTTAGAATGTTAAAAACCTATGGGGGGGATTAACACCATATACCCACCCCCACAAAAGCAGGATGGTAGTGATCTCTGTAACCATTCATCCACATTTGAACAGAGTGGACAGTGAAATCCTGTAAATACAGAGTGATAAGGAAGAAAAAAATCGGTTAGCTTTAAAACCCAGCAACACAACTGTAGATGTAAAACTTTACAACAGCAACACTGCTTTAACAAAAAAGCAAAACAATCGCTCTCGC
>NW_015507984.1:12033-19511 GCF_001515645.1 Sinocyclocheilus grahami | reverse complement strand
GTTGTTTGTGCATCTTTTTCTTCCACACTTTTTCCTTCCACTCAACTTTCATTTAACATGCTTGGATACAGCACTCTGTGAACAGCCAGCTTCTTTGGCAATTAATGTTTGTGGCTTACCCTCCTTGTGAAGGGTGTCAATGATTGTCTCCTGGACAACTGTCAGATCAGCAGTCTTCCCCATGATTGTGTAGCCTAGTGAACCAAACTGAGAGACCATTTTGAAGGCTCAGGAAACCTTTGCAGGTGTTTTGAGTTGATTAGCTGATTGGCATGTCACCATATTCTAATTGGTTGAGATAGAGAATTGGTGGGTTTTTGTTAAATGTGAGCCAAAATCATCACAATTAAAAGAACCAAAGTCTTAAACTACTTCAGTCTGTGTGCATTGAATTTATTTAATACACGAGTTTCACAATTTGAGTTGAATTACTGAAATAAATTAAGTTTCGTATCATTCCGATGAAGTAGCGATTTTTAAAAATGTGAAACCTTTTTTTTCTCCAGTCTAAAATGACCGAACAACAACAGAGGGTTAATTCACTTGTGTAAAATCTACAGTACATCATTTTGTTGACATAACTAACTGGTCAGTAGGTCTTGTGTTCCCAGAATGCTTTGCAAGGGACTGCATTACGACAGTAAATTTGAGGATTAAGTGTTATTTTATGCAGAACCATTATGCAGACGTGTGTCGCCTAATGTATGTTCCGACCGTGGACATTCAGTGAGTGATCGCTACTCTAGTGTCAATATTGACGTCAGTTTTTTTCTTATTTGTTCATTATGTACAATGTGCATTAACACAACAGCTTAAAATACATTGAAATTAATAATAAAAAAAGGATTTGATCCCACATAAGAAAATGTCATTTTTTGAGTGTTGAATGTCATATATCTAAATATTTTGTAATTAAGCATTCGTAACACTGAAGTTGCAATTTAGTGTTTTTAAAAGGTTTTGACTTTGAATGTAATAACAAATAACATTACAGGTAAAATTATAATAAAGTACTTTACATGTGCTTTAGTATGTTGCTCAGCACATCAAACATGTACTTTTTAAAGCACAACAACAATTATTAAAACATAATGATTTAAAATGTACTTTAAAGTAGAACTTGTAACTTGTCATTATTACCAAGTGCACTTTTTAAAATGTAATAAGTGTGTTAAGAAACAGTCTTTAACGTGAACTCTCTTTGAGTACACTTAAGTGTCATTTTATTTGTTTTAATCGAGTTGCCTTTTATTTCATTAATATAATATTATATGCAAATACATTTTTTTAAAACCTTTTCAAATTTGAAGGACACCTCAAGTGCACCTTCAATATAATTAAGCACACTTCTTTTTCACCAGGGGAGGTATGACACCCCAAGCAAAATCAAGTTCTTTCAAGTCAGTCAGTCAGATGCCGTCTATTGGTATTTTAAGAATTTATTAAGGATTTAGCAGAGGCGGACAAAGTACTCAACTCCATACTTGAGTGAAAGTACAGATACTGCTGGTCAAATATTACTCCATTACAATTAAAAGTTGTAAAGACAGATTTTTACTTAAGTAAAAGTACAGAAGTACTTGCTTTTAAAAGTACTTAAGTACCAAAAGTAAATTTCCTTTTTTATGTCAATGCACTGTTTTATTGTTGTACGTAATACTTGCAATACTTCTGAAGCAACTTAGAATACATTACACCTACTGAATACACTGACTAGCTTGTAGTATCTTTGGAATAAAGAGCTTTAGAATGTTAAAAACCTATGGGGGGGATTAACACCATATACCCACCCCCACAAAAGCAGGATGGTAGTGATCTCTGTAACCATTCATCCACATTTGAACAGAGTGGACAGTGAAATCCTGTAAATACAGAGTGATAAGGAAGAAAAAAATCGGTTACACTTTATTTCGATAGTCCACTTTAGACATTCTACTAACTACAAGTAACTTTGTAACTACATGTCAACTACATGTCAAATAATTCTCATTCATTTGCAACTACATGTCTACTAACTCTCAGAGTAGACTGTTAGGGTAGGTTTAGGGTTAGTAGAATAAGTTGACAAAGAAAGAGTTAGAAGATATTAAGCAGACAGTTTACTAATACTCTTCTAACTACTAGTTGACATGTAGTTGCAAAGTTACTTACTGTTAATAGACTGTCTAAAGGGGACTATCGAAATAAAGTGTTACCAAAAAATCAAACCTGCTTTAAAACCCAGCAACACAACTGTAGCTGTATAACTTTTACAACAGCAACACTGCTTTAACAAAAAAGCAAAACAGCAAGACTTATTTTACATCAAAACAAAAATTATAAAATGCTGTCTAATCGCTCTCGATGTACTTGGATGTCACACACACAGAACAGTCTGTGCAGTGCTGCTTCAGGTCCAACACCTTTTGTGTTTGATTAAGAGATGCACAACAGTTCTTCTGTGGCTTTATAGGTAATATTTTCACGTACACAATTTAGCAAAATCAGACAATATTGTGTCTAATATATACCACAATATTAACTTCCTATTATTGAATTGTTGTAAACAAATTTCACATTTGCAACTGGTCAGTGTTCAGAAAATGCTGAGAAATCACTTCATGTAGCCCCAAGAGTGATTACTGATAAACTGTCTGAAAAAAAAAGAAAGTCACGTTTTCGACAAGAAACAAATCACCGACTGACTTTCAAAGCTGCTACATAGTAACGGCTTTCTACTTCGAGGACCTTGATAGAAATGTAGCGGAGCGAAAAGTACAACATTTGTCTTTCAAATGTAGTGAAGTTAAAGTCATAAGTTCCCAGAAAAAATAATACCCAAGTAAAGTACAGATACTCAAAAAGTCTACTTAAGTGCAATACTCCAGTAAATGTACTTAGTTACTGTCCGCCTCTGGGATTTAGTATGACTTTACTAAGGGTGTGACATATGTCATTAAAGCTATTAAGGTTGTCTGTTCTCAGAATGACGCCATTCCATCATTCTAGATCAGTCACAGTTCATATACAGGCAACTATGGCAAACATGGGAAACCCCACACTGCTTCCTGAGAAGAATATCTGTCTTTGATCGCAGGTGGAGATATGTGATTGTTTTAGAAACTTGTGCTACTTGAAACAGGAGGGATTACAAGAAATCATTTGGCATTCTTTCTGGTAAAGCACAACCTTTTAGGAAACAATTAATGTTAACTTCTTGATATTAACATGAAACTGGTGCCACCAATAGCTTTGGGGCAAAAGTTTTGAATAACGATGTTGCCATATGACGGTTTTATAGTTTGTATTGTTGATTAGTTTGTTAGGGGGACTCAGTCATTAAAGCTATTAAGGTTGTCTGTTCTCAGAATGACGCCATTCCATCATTCTAGATCAGTCACAGTTCATATACAGGCAACTATGGCAAACATGGGAAACCCCACACTGCTTCCTGAGAAGAATATCTGTCTTTGATCGCAGGTGGAGATATGTGATTGTTTTAGAAACTTGTGCTACTTGAAACAGGAGGGATTACAAGAAATCATTTGGCATTCTTTCTGGTAAAGCATAACCTTTTAGGAAACAATTAATGTTAACTTCTTGACATTAACATGAAACTGGTGCCACCAATAGCTTTGGGGCAAAAGTTTTGAATAATGATGTTGCCATATGACGGTTTTATAGTTTGTATTGTTGATTAGTTTGTTAGGGTGACTCAGTGGGTAGCAATGCCAGCAAACACACCAAGAGGATTCCTGGTTCGAGTCCTGGCTGAGTTTAAAAATAAAAGTTGAATGCCATAGAAGAGTCATTCTGGGCTCCTCAACTTTTCTGTGAACTTTTAGTTTGTTTATAATTGTATGAAGAACATTTTAATAATCTAAAGAACTTTTTTTTCCCACTAAAAAGAACCTTTTGTGGTAAAGTATGGTAAACTAAAATATATTTCAATTCTATTGAAACTTTTTTGTTATGTATTTAAATATATTTGTAATTACACATGTGTAACAATGTAGTTGCAGTTTAGGAAAGTCTATTCATTTTAAATGTAATATTGAATAACAAAATACAGTTAAAATGATAATCATGTAATCTACATGTGTTTTATATTAGTCAGCACATCAAAATAAGTGTACTTCCTTAAAGCATGACAAAATATGATTAAACATAAGGATTTAAAATGTACTTTAACTTAAACTTTTAATTTGACATTATTTTAAAAGTTATTTGGCGGTTCCATGAAGAACCCTTAACATTCATAGAACTTTTTCATTACACAAAAAGTGTTTAGTAATAATGTTTAGTAATTATCTCACAATTCCGACTCTTTTTCCCAAAATTTTGTGATATAAACTCGCAATTCTCACAGTATTGCAATTCTGAATTTTTTTCTGACTTTATTTCTTGTGACTGTAACTATATAGCCCACAAGTCTGACTTTGTCATTTGCATTTGTGAATTTATATTGCAAAATTCTGAGAAAAGAAGTCTGAATTGTGAAATATAAACTTGTATTTGCGAGAGAAAAGTCAGAACTGTGATATACACTGCTGAAATCTGCTCAGTTAAGTAGCAGCGGGGAGGGGGGGGGGGGGGTTGTTAATCAGTTTCAGCTGCTTTGGGGTTAATGAAATTAACAACAGGTGCACAAGATGAGCAACAATGAGACAACCCCAAAAACAGGAATGTGTTTGTGGGTTACCCTCCTTGTGAAGGGTGTCAATGATTGTCTTCTGGCCAACTGTCAGATCAGCAGTCTTCCCCATGCTTGTGTAGCCTAGTGAACCAAACTGAGAGACCATTTTGAAGGCTCAGGAAACCTTTGCAGGTGTTTTGTGTTGATTAGCTGATTGGCATGTCACCATATTCTAATTTGTTGAGATTTTTGGTTTTTGTTAAATGTGAGCCAAAATCATCACAATTAAAAGAACCAAAGACTTAAACTACTTCAGTCTGTGTGCACTGAATTTATTTAATACACAAGTTTCACAATTTGAGTTGAATTACTGAAATAAATGAACTTTTCCACGACATTCTAATTAATTGAGATGCACCTGTACAAGTGGAGGCCACTGACATTTTTTTCTTTCCCCTACTCATGTTTTCTGACTGTTTTTCACTAGTTTTGCATTTGGCTAGGGTCAGTGTCCCTACTGGTAGCATGAGGCGATACCTGGACCCTACAGAGATTGCTCAGCCAGTCCAACTCATCCAGGATGGCACATCAATACATACCATTGCCAGAAGGTTTGCTGTGTTTCCCAGCACAGTCTCAAGAGCGTGAGGAGATTCCTGGAGACAGGCAGTCACTCTAGGAGAGCTGGACAGGGCCGTAGAAGGCCCTTAATCCATCAGCAGGACTGGTATCTGCTCCTTTGTGCAAGGAGGAACAGGAGGAGCACCGCCAGAGCCCTACAAAATGACCTCCAGCAGGACACTGGTGTGAATGTCTCTGACCAAACAATCAGAAACAGACTTCATGAGAGTGGCCTGAGGGCCCGACGACCTCTAGACATCTACAGGCTAGACAATGGCACCCTGACTGCCATTAGGTATCGAGATGAAATCCTTGGACCCATTGTCAGACCCTCTCTGCTGCAGTGGGTCCTGGGTTGTTCCTGGTGCACGACAATGCGACCCATGTGACGAGAGTATGCAGGCAGTTCCTGGAGGATGAAGGAATTGATACCATCTGTCAGGTGTTCTAACAATTTTGGCCACCACTGTAAGTGCGGCTTAAGTAGAACTATAATTAATTTTCACTTAATTGCCTTTTACATGCAATGAAGTAACTGACAGTAAATTCAATTTACACTTAGGTATATTCTTTTAAATTGTATAACTTCTGTAATAAGTACTCTTTTTAAAAGTATGATCTACTTCTTAAAAGAAGTAAATACTTATGTTTTTCACATTGGCAGTGGTGGAAAGAGTACTGAAAATTTGTACTTAAGTATAAGTACTGCTACATTGCTGAAATAATACTCAATTACAAGTAAACGTACTGTTGTCAAAACATTACTTAAGTAAACGTACAAAGTACTCCTCTCAAAAACTACTCGGAGTAATAGTTACTAGTTACTTTTTAGTTGGCGATATTAAATGTTTTTCCAAAAAATATTCATACATATCAAAGATCTATGTGGATAATATCTACTTTGAACCAAAGCGACTTTTATTTTATTGACAAAGTATGTGAATTAGTGGTCATGATACAGGGATTTCTAACTTCAATACCTTGAAAAATATCAATATCAAAATACCCGTGAACCGGAAGTTGCAACTGACTTCAGAGTTGTGATGTATTTCTGAGTGAAACGGAATTTTGAATAAAGGGCGGGGTTTTATTGTGGTGCACCTCCTCTCCACCTCTTGCTCGTAGCAGATTCACGGTTGGATAGTGGTTAAGAATATCTGCTTGTTACGTCTGACATCACGCTTCACCGCTTCTGGGTCCTAACGCTCTGCCAGACGCCCAAAGAAAAAAACAGACTCTTGATGTCATGTAATACTGAAAAATTATAACCCTAACCTTTATCTCCATACTGAAATCCCAGATGGCCAGACAGTGATTCAGCTAAAATATTACTGTCTGAAACACTGTGAGCACGGAGACTGAAGTGTGCACAGCAAATTTTAAATGCTTAGCTTAAATATGTAATATTAATTAAATAATGCTCATAAATGGCTGCTGAGATAGTATTCTCAAGTGAAATAAGTAGAGGCTTGGACCCGGAAACAGCAGTCCTTACGTCATACTTAACTAGAGGATTCTCCTGAAGCCGTCAAACTGATGTAATGACAATTGTGTAAGTTTTATTCATGTCAAAATATATGTATATTTGATATGTATGTAGCGTCTGGACTACTCCAACACACAATATATATTTTGTTAGCTAGATTTCACAAATACTTTGTAACACCCCAGGACGCCGAACAAGACCCTGGTTTCATGGTAACCCGATACATTTACAACCTTGTGGAATGCGAGCCGGCTCTCAGCTGCTTTCTCCAGAGCTAAGGGGTACAAATGCACAGGAGAAATGGACTGTTCTACTAATTAATTCATAGGAAAACCTTTTCTTTGAATGAACACACATTTTCTTCAGGCCATTGGGTATATTATTGCTGTGTTGTATTTAATCTGTTGTATTATAGACTATTTTTATTCATGCTTACGATAAACCACTCATTCATATAAGTAACTCTACCATGTCTAGTATCTATGAATTCACCTTCTTATGATCGAAACAAGCGTGTATATTATAGGCTGATACCTATGCAACATATTGATGTTCTAAGGATCTTTACTAATTTGTGTCTCTACACCCAAGCGAATTACATATGCAAAATACCATGCTTACAGACAAAGAGTCATAAAACTCCCCAGTATTTCCAACCTCCCGCTTGGGATTTCAGCCTTCCTCATTGGACAAACCCATCTTGAGAGGCGTGAATCTCTGCAGGCTTTAAAAGACCACACTCCATGTGACCCGCCC
>NW_015507984.1:6447-8985 GCF_001515645.1 Sinocyclocheilus grahami | reverse complement strand
TTAAAAAACGCATTATTTTTCACATAATTTACCTTTATTCCACACCTCTCTGTCCCTTCTCCTCTGAACGCTCTGATAATTTCCTGCTTTTATGAAGCCCCTCCCTCAGAAATACACGATGGGCTCTGATTGATTAGTTGGCCCAGTGTGTTGTGATTGGCTAAACCGCCTCTGGCGCGCGTCTAAACGTCCCGCCCCTCAACATAGTGGCATGTGCTCCGGTTGTATTGTAAACATGACGTCGTCTATATTGCTTATCAATTTGAGCCCAATTGAGACGCAGAGGATATTAGTGAAGAGGATAGCGCAGAACCTGTGCAAGCACGGCTTTTAATGGTAGGCCTAAGATTTTTGTTTGTTGTTGTCTCATACTTTTAGATACGCTGTTGTTTGTATATGCTACTGCTTCTGTTAGCTTTTAATATACGGTTTTATTCTGATTAAAGCTTTAATACAGTTCGGCAACCTGCACGCGTATACTGTATACTTCTCATAGCTACTGTATAGTATGTGAAAATAAGTGTATTCACTGAGCTGATGATCTGAATGAGAGAGAGAGAGAGAGAGATGCAGAGCGTGTGCAGAGCAGGGCGAGGCCAGGAACAGGATGAGAACGCTGCTTTTGAACACTGATTTTGAAACTTGTGAATCCATTAGAATCGTTAGAAGACAGAATCGTGATACATATATGAATAGATTTTTACGTGCACCCCTAGTTTTCTCTTCCTCTTCTCTAAAGCAGCGCAGCATGGCCTCGCCCCTTTTGCTACGTGTTCCCGGAGGCGGGGTTTATGTAAAATTCTGGGTTCTTGACGTAACGGACCTGGGAAGTAACTCGTTGTAGTCCCTTACCAGTCGTTTTTGTAGGCATTAAACTGCCAGAATTTTAAAAGACGATATCTCCGTTTGCATTGAACTTTCAGCTTTGTAACTTTGCAGATATTGTTTATGATCAAACAGCAACATTACACACTAGCTAACATTAAAAAAGTGAAATCGCAATCAACCACTCCTTTAAAGATTACGACGGCAGACAATTTTTTCCCAGTGTATTGACTTGCACAGTTCAATTGTTCACCACAAGACTAGTGATGTGCACTAAAAAGTAAGTAGGGTCATTTTTGATTTCATGACGACTAATCATTTTCAATACCATTGGCAAAACTAACACATACTGCCATATAGATATTTTAATATTTAAAAAAAAAATGTGTACAACCATTTTTTCAAGGCAATTATTATTTCAAGCTTTGAAATTGGTTTAATCAAAGTCTTCTAAAAAGACACATTCACTTTATATAATGAACAGATTTTAATATAGGCTTTTATTTACATACATATAAATATTGATCAATTACCATTACAAAAATCTCAATCTCAAAGGCACAATATGTAATTTTCGCCGCTAGAGGGCGCGTATTCAAAATAAACAAATAGACAAAGGCGTAGTTTGATGACGCAGTGACTGAGTGTGGAATCATGGGAGTTGTGGTCTTCATCCCCACAGCCGATGCAATCCGACGGGACTCGGGGAGAAATCATGTTCATAGATGAGCTAATGATTTATTAACGTAGTAGAATGAAGCAGGGTGAGGCTGAAAGACGCCAAATCGAAACGAGGTGCTGAACGAGCGTGACACACGACTGGAAAGCAGCGGGGCTTTTATTATGCCACACTTTAGCGCTTCCGCTCCTTCCGGTCGTGCGTATGTGGGGTAAAGCAGCGCTGTTTTATCATACTAGATACATTTGAAAGTTCTGTTATAATGCTACTCTGTGCGGTCGTAACCGTTCTAATAAAACGCATAACATATTAAAGCGTCTTTGGCGTTTCCATGTTTTCTACAAAACAAAACCGGAAATCGAGGGGTTATGACGTCATTGGCAGGCGACACAATGACACTATAGACACGCTCCGTGTCACTAGTTAAAATAGCTTATTTCTCTGGATTTAAACATTCTTCAAAACATTTGGGATAATGTCAGTACACAAGTCAGCAAAATATATAACACTGTTCTAGTGGTTTTTGGATATTTTAATAAAAAAAATCTTACATATTGTGCCTTTAAACATTTTCTCATTTTGTGTATTTGTCTTTAAAATAAGGTAACTTATTTTAAGCTTTAAAATAAGCTTGTAATAAGCTTGTAAGCTTTTTTTGTTGCAAAAGCTTACAGCACAAGGAAGCTTGATTTCAAATTTGATTTCAAACTGAATTGAATATGCAAAAAAAGACAAGTACACATTTAGTAATAAAATTATAAAACAAATGACCTAAATTCTGTTGAGGTATCCGAAATATGACAACACTGAATTTTTATAAGCAGTGATTTAAGAGCCATATATGTTCCACCTATTTATTTAGATAAATGGAACATCAGATGGCTTTGACCTGTAATTACTGAACAGTGTAGTGATGCAGTTAGGCAGACTAGAATATTTATATGTACAAATCAGACAAATATCCCATTCCAAAACATGTCTAGCATAAACTTACATTGTAAAGAATTTAAAGTTCCATCTTTGATTGTTGAAAG
>NW_015507984.1:0-5871 GCF_001515645.1 Sinocyclocheilus grahami | reverse complement strand
CATTACAAAAATCTCAATCTTAAACATTTGCCCATTCTGTGTATTTGTGTCTTTAAAATAGGGTAACTTTGTTGCAAAAGCTTACAGCACAAGGAAGCTTGATTTCAAATTTGATTTCAAACTGAATTGAATATGCAAAAAAAGACAAGTACACATTTAGTAATAAAATTATAAAACAAATGACCTAAATTCTGTTGAGGTATCCGAAATATGACAACACTGAATTTTTATAAGCAGTGATTTAAGAGCCATATATGTTCCACCTATTTATTTAGATAAATGGAACATCAGATGGCTTTGACCTGTAATTACTGAACAGTGTAGTGATGCAGTTAGGCAGACTAGAATATTTATATGTACAAATCAGACAAATATCCCATTCCAAAACATGTCTAGCATAAACTTACATTGTAAAGAATTTAAAGTTCCATCTTTGATTGTTGAAAGACATTCCGGTGCATTTCACTTACAGCCAATACAATTTCCTGTAGGATTTTCATCGATCAGGCGTGGATCTATTCTGACTATATAACTTTTGACAAAGTTTAATCCAGGAGCAAAGAGAAATAATTTCTACTTTAAAAGCACGGAGAGATCGCGATTGCTCACAGTCTGAGTGTACACAAGCAATATCGGAGTGAGAGGACAGGCAGTTCCCCTTCAGGAACTCGAGCTGCGTCACCCAAAGCGAATCTCGACGCAGCGTCTCGTTCCCTCGGGGAACCATGGTTACATACGTAACCTAGAGATGGTAATTTGTATAAGTTAGGCCTATTTGAGAGCTGGCATCCAATTTTCTGCGATTACATGACTGTGTTCTCATGTTACAATAAAGTGCTCGCCACATTTGCGCGGGAATGATTAAAATTATGCGGAATACCTGCAATCCCGCGCAGATATTCAGACTCTGTAATTGACAGGAGGCGGATGCGTGTCAAACTCACTGTCGGAGAGGAGAGAGAGACGCAGCTTGGAAAAGTGGCGACTTTTCCCTGTTCAGATATCAGGGCTGTTATTGGGCCATGTACGATCGGATATCTTTATTGGCTGCTGAAGTGCCGTCAAAGGTTTGAATATCAATTCAAATTGTGGGCGTACTCAGTAACGAACTACAGTGGTGGGCCGTCAGGGCCAGCAAAGCCTTCTCTGCTGGCCTAAACACTGTCAGAATCACTGATTTAGTTTAATATATTTTTCCATGAATGTGTATTAAATTAATTCCAATAGTATATTCTCTTCATTTCATAGCTTTTCTCTTGGTTGCACTGCTTCCAGCAGTGTATGTTTATATTAGAGCCATGTTTATGTTTATATTATCCAATCATATTTCAGCAATCGTGTTGCCAGGGTCAAAGAAATCTGCCTTAAGGCCTTCAGAATCAACAGTGCAGGCGTCTGTTAGCTTAAATCAATGGCAATGAAACTTTAACCAATCAGATTTCGAGTTGGCAGCACCAGGGCCAGCTAGCTGGCTAACGATAACGTCAGCATTTTCTCGTCCTTTGATTGAATGGTCAGCATACTAGCTAGCAAACAGCATCACTGTAAATCATTTTATTAAAACTTAGTAAAACTTTTATTACTGTTTCTCAGGTTTAGATTTTCAGTGCATTTTGAAAATATATTTGCCTACTATATTTAGTCAATCTAAAAACAGTAGTTCTAAATGACTGCGAAAAACAACCACACACCTCCTCGGCAAGATGAAAAACCACTAGAGTATGGTAGGTTAATTTTCATTTTTGACTCTTTTATCGCTTGATGCGTTGTATGCTGATGTTATGTGTGATATAAAGTCTGTGCTTCTGTAGTTGAGTATCTCTCAATGGTGAGTTTTTTGGTGAGAGAGTATTCTTTAGAAACACCAAGAAGGCAGGACGTCTTTCATTAGAAACAGTTGCTTCTCTTTCTACAAAACATGTAATATTTCCCTGAGGAAACGCTCTATTACGTGACTCCCATGAGAATTCCTCCGTTCTTGATCCAAGGAGACAATTGCCATAGTATTCCTTCTTTTCACAACCTGCAGTAACCTGCACTTCTGCCTAGTGTTAAGACCTGCTATAGGAAACAACTGCATCTGAAGTCAACAGCTGTATATTCATGGACCTGCTCGCAGTAGACGTGACTACCTGCATTCACTCACAACATGAATCCCAGCAGAGTCCAGTGTCCTGCACCAGGAGGCACTGAGTTTCCCTTCATTCTCTGGTATGTGGATCGGGGTCAACCGCAGATGGTTATCACTGCCAGCTTTGAATGAGAAATTAAGATAGTGATCCAATGCAATTAAACTGACAGACTTGACTGTTTACAAAGCTGGCTGAAGGTTGTTTATAAAAAAGGTCTGACTGTCTGCAGGCTAGGGAGTATGTCTATAACTTTAAGCTATCTGCTGTACGTGTGCCACAACACAGGAGTTACTGACCGTGATCTGCATCTTGAGCTGTTATTTTCAAATATGTCTCAAGTCTGGACATGATAGCTGTTTCAAAACAGGATCCTTATAAGATACTCTTCTTTTGGCCATACACTGTATGTATACTTCAAGGAGAACACAATCCCAGAATGCACTGCAACAAAAATCTGCTATGGGGTAATAATGGAACGGGATTTTTCAACAGGATATGAACTTTCATGGTTTTAAATAAAAGATTTTTGTTATAAGACAATACATTTGTGAATCAAAACCACTCCTTTCCTGGTAAAAAAAAAAAAAGAGACTGGATTTTCAAAAGTTAACAAATCTGTGACAGCTGAATGTGTCTGTCATAAAATAATGTGCACAATACACGGTTGTATTTTCAAGAAGCCTGCAGAAGTCCAGGGATACACGCATTTTCTGGAAAACCCACACGTTGGGTGTTTTGATTATTCCATTGCTTTCCAAGAAGGAGAAAATGGCAGCCTGAACAGCTTCAGCATGCTGTCTGTTCTTATCTGACAATTATCAATTTGTAGCAGTGAATTAAGAGGCATCATATCAAGTTCAGTATGGAGTGCCACAAGGCTCAGTTCTAGGACCATTGCTTTTCACACTTTACATGTTACCCTTGGGAGATATCATCAGGAAACATGGTGTTAGCTTTAACTGTTATGCTAATGATCCTCAGCTCTCAATTCGCAAAATTAATGGAATGCATAGTTGATAAAAAAATACTGGATGACTAGTAATTTCCTACTGCTAAATAAAAATAAAAAAAACAGAGGTGTTAATTATTAGAACAAAAACTTCTTCATGTAATAACCTGGAATACTGTCTAACACTTGATGGCTGCTCTGGCTGTTTCTAGCATTTGTAAAACCACATTTTTCCATCTCAAAAATACTCTCAATGTCAAATGCAGAAATGTTAATTCATGCATCCATGATTTCAAGGTTAGATTATTGTAATGCTTAATTCGGTGGTTGATCTGCACACTTAATAAATGAACTTCAGCTGGTCCAAGATGCAGCAGCTAGAGTTCTTACTAGAACCAGGAAGTATGACTATATTAGTCCGGTTGTGTTAACACTGCACTGGCTCCCTATTAAACATTGTATACATTTTAAAATCTTGCTAATTACTTATAAAGCCCTGAATGGTTTAGCTCCTCAGTACTTGAGTGAGCTCGTATCTTAACTGGCCCCCCAAAACACTATTTTATTGTTTAACACTGTTAAGCTGCTTTGACAAAATCTGTATTGTATTAAGTGTTATTTAAATAAAAGTGACTTGACTTGGACTGTCAGAGACCGTAACGTACCTAATACATAACATACGTGCATGTAAAGTTATACACTACACACTCACTGTACACTATGCACTTTCACACTATGTAGTGTATGAATTTTATGCGTTTTTGTTTTTTCTTCATAATCGGAGTCTGATAGCCCCACCCCCTCCGCTACATAATTAAAGCTGTGACAGTTGAATGCATGAAGTGTCCAACATTCCATATTTATTATTTTTTTATTATTATTTAAGTGCATCACCAGGGTATTTAAAGGGAAATTTTATTTTTGGAATTTTCATTGTGAACACACTAGCACTATTTATACTACAAAATGGCATAGAATAGTGCATATATATGCAAATTGGGACGCACCTTAAATTTGTTGTTCCATTGCTGAAGTCAGGTGATTTCTATAAAATGCAGATTCTTCTCAGTTGTTTAAAAAATTAAGGCAGTTATCAAAGTTTGATAAAATGGTGTTTAATTTTCCAATAAAAGAGGATACAGTTCACATTTTGTTACATTTAATTATCCCTTAGCAGATTTTGACTCTAATACAAAGTTCCTTACATTTTGTCAAGTTACTTGGTAATCAAACCTGTGATTTTGGCATTGCTATTTCCTTGGGTCACACATCCGCGAAAAACTGCCAAAAACGCTGTATTGCGTATGCCAGGCCAGTAGTTGGAGCTGTCACCTTGTTAGTAAACAGTAGCCTACCTGTAGGGAAGTGATGATTAGCTCTTTGTGGGCGGGAGTTCCGTCACTAAAATCACCACACCGACTGTTGCGCTACTCCTCATTCATAGCGATAGCAGATTTAGCTGCATTACAAAACTCTTGAGCAGCAACAACAGTACCATATACTCCGCCATTGTTTTGTATGTTTGTTCACACTTGCCTTTATTATTCCGAGGTCACCGTAGCCACCAGATCCAGTCTGTATCCAGATCAGATGGTCACTGCAGTCACCCGGATCCAGTACGTATTCAGACCAGATGGTGGATCAGCACCTAGAAAGGACCTCCACAGCCCTGAAAGACAGCGGAGACCAGGACAACTAGATGAGCCCCAGATACAGATCCCCTGTAAAGACCTTGTCTCAGACGACCACCGGGACAAGACCACAGGAACCAGATGAGTCCTCTGCACAATCTGACTTTGCTGCAGCCTGGAATTGAACTGCTGGTTCGTCTGGTCAGAGAAGAACTGGCCCCCCGACTGAGCCTGGTTTCTCCCAAGGTTTTTTCTCCATTCTGTCACCGATGGAGTTTTGGTTCCTTGCCGCTGTCTCCTCTGGCTTACTTAGTTGGCGACACTTCATTCCAGCAATATCGTTGACTTGATTGCAAATGATTGCAAAGATACTATTTAAACTGAACTGAGCTGGATGATGACATCACTGAATTCAATGATGAACTGTCTTTAACTGAACTGACTGTTAACTATTGTCATTTTGCATTATTGACACACTATTTTCCTAATTAATGCTGTTCAGTTGCTTTGACACAATATAAATAATATATAAATAAAGGTGACTTGACTTGACTTTAAAATCGACACGTACTGCACATGTCTACATAACTAGCACGTACTATGAACGCGCATGACGTCACAGTTTTCAAAGATCCCATATTGGGTGTTTACACGGAAACGATAACGGTGGCATTTTCAAAAACTTGCACTTTGAAACATGTTTTCAAAATTATGCGTTTTCAGTCCCCAAGACGCTATTGTTGTGTAAACGAACAGGCAAAACGCATAAAAAGTTTCCAGATTTTGTCTGAAAACGTTGTCGTGTAAACGGCATTATCATTATGATAAACGGTATAAATCATTCAAACCCTAAGGTTTGCATTCAATAATTTACTGTCATTTGCGCCATTTATTTACTACGGCCTAAACCCATTTTGCATCTGTGTTGTTTGTAGATTACCCATACCCGGTCACAAGTTATGTTGTATGTAGTAGGCTAACCATTTTGTAAGAGCAACAAGAGACAACACATAATTTCAAACACATTTCAATCACATCCTTTGGGTCAGCAGAGCTTCACAAGACACATCTCACACATAATTTCTCCTGAACTCAAACGTCCTGTCACACACTCACACATTTGTAGCGTCTCGACCAATCTGACACACTAATTTTTATT
>NW_015507983.1:14576-33238 GCF_001515645.1 Sinocyclocheilus grahami | reverse complement strand
GATCATATAAGCTTCATGCAGCAGGTTGAACTTTTTCATTTTTAACGTTTTCTCAGATCACTGTCCAATTTTTCTTCTATTTTTCTTTTATTCTCAGACTCTTACTTTTGTTACTTTTTATTATTAATTTCATACTTTTTTGTCAGAGCTGGTCAAATTATTTTCGCCAGCGTGTTCATACTCTGGTTTGAGCTCATCATTTTTACATCCTTTGTCATCATCACATATGTTTTATCCTCTCTGATGTGTAAAGACACTTCCCTGGACACACAATGCAGTGGTTGTTCTTCATGACTGAACACTTCATGAGTTTAGACCCACCAGCAGCCCTTCAAAACACACTGCATCAATGTAATGAATCCCATCCTCATCTGAGAATAATCTGCTCAGATACTCAGAAATCTCTGTCTTTCTCGTATCCTTCAGTGTCTGCGTATCCTGGAGTATCAATGATGGTCAGAGATGTTGGGCTTTCTTCAACAAACACCTCATAAACAGTGATCTCAGTGTAGTAGTTGATCATGGTGTTGATGAGGGTGGTTTCCCAGCTCTGGTTTCTCCCACCAGCAGTATGACTTTGTTCTGCTTGTTTTTTTCCCCCTCATCCTTTTGTCCATTGTCTGACCTTTTTCTGATTCCAATAAATGTTTTGCTCTCTCTTTATTCAGTCTGTAAAGTGCTGGAGGACCTGGATTTATGATATGGTCTACAAAAGAGAAATCTAATTTAGAAATTATGGCACTTATGGAACTTATGGCAAGCTCACACTACAGGATTCTTGGCTGGATTTTGCTGTCCCGGACAGATTTCCAGAGTCTGCGACAAAACCCCCAGATCGTGACCAAATCGGTGCTCATTGCGGTCGCCGAAGCTCGTTAAGTATGAGCAGGTCAGCAACGTGATCCGAACCTGTCTCGAGCTTTCACAGACGCTACGACATTTTCAAACCGGTTTGATATTATCACCACGTGATCTCGTAATGTGAGTGACACAATGACAAGGTGGAACTAATCCAGCCAATCACAGTGCAGATGGTATAAACTGAGAAAGGTCGATGAAATTAAACCTACATTGTTTTTGAGGAAGAACGCAGGTGGTCCTAGGTGAGATGCAAGCAGGTGAGTGGGTATCCAAATAATAATGGCAAACTTAACTGAATGATGAGGAGTCCTTATGTATTGTAGGTGCTGGTTGGCGGGGCTGAAGACAGGAAGAACTCAGGTAAGTATCCAGTGAAAGCAGATGGGTGAGTCCTTCTGAATGAATCAACATGTTACGTTCTGTGCCGAGGCTTCGGAGCGTGTGTCGAGAAATCCCGGCAGCTTTCAGTGAAGCACGTATTGAGGCTTGAATCGCTTTAGAGCAATGATGCCATTGATGACGTCTGAAGCCTCGCTTAGTCAGACTGTGTTAGAAAACACTCTCTGTTTTGAGAATGCCTCCCCCCTCCTTTCTCACTCTTTCTCTCTCCTTCTCTGAATCACCCCTCCTCTATCTGTTCTCTCTCTCTCTTGTATGGTGTTTGAATGTCTCTTACTCAATATTCAAGGTAAAGGAGTTTGTGCTGATTTAGAAGGGGGGTTCAGCCTCTGTCGCCAGGAAGTCTATTCCTTATATGGATATGTTTTTCTGTATATGTGGCAATTTTATACAAAACACATGTTCTTGGGAAAAACATCCTGTATGGGTATGTCCCCCTATCCTCATTGGTTAAGAGGGTGAAAACTCCCCTCGACATGCCTATATAAGATCTGTATTTCTGTGAATAAATTGAAGTATTGAGAATACATGGACTGTGTGTTTTCTTACTTCCCGGCCGTATTTATTTACACTTGGAGAGACGGAGAAAATTTCACGGTGGCAAAGAGAATATCGAGGGACCAAATTGTTATTTTTATTAACAAGTGGGGGCTCGTCCTTCCGGAATTTCTCAAAAAGACAGGTAAGAAAATGTTTTCTTTTTCTTCCTGTCTGTAAGAGAAATTGAATTTATTCTCGTTTGCAATTTGATTGTGTCATATTTGGCATTAATCTGTTTTCCTCACATTTTATATGTGGGACGAAGAGTGAGAAGCTTTCCGTTTAACCTATCTATTTCAGAAAAATAGAGTAGTGGGAAAGATTTTAATTGCTCACTCTTGCCGTGAAAGTTCTCGGTTTCTTAAGTGATTTCATGAATAATACAGAATTTAAAGCTTTCTTTTGGCCAAAATATCAAAAAGTTAATATAAGACCGCGGTCTCTATTTTGTGTTTTGTTTGGCCGATGATACTCAACTTTATATCTCAACAAGACCAGATGAAACTTCTAAATTATCTAAGCTAACGGAGTGTGTTAAAAATGTAAAAGAATGGATGACCAATAATTTTCTCCTATTAAATTCGGATAAGACAGAGATATTACTTATTGGACCAAAAGACAGTACGCCGAATCTCGTGGATTACAATTTGCAACTAGACGGATGCACGGTTACTTCCTCTACAGTCAAAAATCTGGGTGTTATATTAGATAGCAACTTGTCTTTTGAAAATCATATTTCCCATGTTACAAAAACGGCATTCTTCCATCTTAGAAACATTGCCAAGTTACGAAACATGTTACCTGTTTCTGATGCAGAAAAGCTAGTTCATGCATTCATGACCTCTAGACTGGACTATTGTAATGCACTTCTAGGTGGTTGTCCTGCATCTTCAATAAACAAGCTACAGGTAGTCCAAAATGCAGCGGCTAGAGTCCTTACCAGGTCAAGAAAATATGATCATATTACCCCAATTTTACAGTCTCTGCACTGGCTACCTGTTAAGTTCCGTATCAGTTACAAAATATTATTACTTGCCTATAAGGCCCTTAATGGGTTAGCTCCTGCGTACCTAACTAGTCTTCTACCACGCTACAATCCATCACGCTCTCTAAGGTCGCAAAATTCTGGACTTTTGGTAGTACCTAGGATATCAAAGTCCACTAAAGGAGGTAGAGCTTTTTCGCATTTGGCTCCCAAACTCTGGAATAGCCTTCCTGATACCGTTCGGGGTTCAGACACACTCTCTCTGTTTAAATCTAGATTAAAGACACATCTCTTTGGCCAAGCATTCAAATAATGCATCTCATAATCTTTTACTGCAGTCATAATCTTTTACTGCAGTTATATCTAATCAAATGCACATTATTATTCGTTAGTTTGGGTTAAACAAATCATTTTTGCTTGGTTGGAACAGCAGCTACGCTAATTATGTTTGTATTTGTTTCTCTGTCTTTTGCCACGGGATTAACATCCCGTGGTAACTAGGATTTACACAAGCTTCAGTCTGGATCCAGAACACCTGAGAAGAGATGATGCAACCCCTCAGAGGACCTCAGATGATGCCAACCCTGAAACAACATACAGAACTACCACATTTTGCTATAAGTTTGATTGCATCATATAATAATTGCTGTTAATATTGTTCATCGTCTGTTTTATTACGTCTTATATTGATTTTTCCGTTCTGCTGGTTCGTCTGGTCAGAGGAGAACTGGCCCCCCGCCTGAGCCTGGTTTCTCCCAAGGTTTTTTCTCCATTCTGTCACCGATGGGGTTTTGGTTCCTTGCCGCTGTCGCCTCTGGCTTGCTTAGTTGGGGACACTTCATTTCCAGCGTTATCGTTGACATGATTGCAAAGATATTATTTAAACTGAACTAAGCTGGATGTTGACATCACTGAATTCAATGATGAACTGTCTTTAACTGAAAAATGAGTGTTTACTATTGTCATTTTGCATTATTGACACTATTTTCCTAATTAATACTGTTCAGTTGCTTTGTCACAATCTGTATTGTTAAAAGCGCTATATAAATAAAGTTGACTTGACTTGACTTGACTTGACACTAAATTTAGCTTGAAGGCAGGAAACGTGCTTGTGATGCATGTTCACACCCAGCTTTCTTCAAGCCAATAAATATCAGTCCAGTGAGCGTCTCAAGACACTTTCTGATCTTCAGCTCAGACTCATCGAGACTCTTTCATTCACACAAACTCAAGAACAGCACAAAGGTAAATCTGCATTCAGTACAGATGAAGTTTAACTTGTAACTCCTGAAGTTCAGATACTGAAGGATCTTCTAATGCATCTCATTCTTCACATTAAGATATTAAGCTTAGTTTAGTTAGTTTAGTAGTAAAATTTTAGTCTTTTATTTGACAAAATAAATAATTATATGATATGTTACACTGCAGCAAATGTTGATGTCAAACACAAACTGCTTGCATGAGAAGAAACACTTCACACAGTTTGACACATTGTACATTGAGCACAACATATCAAACCAGCTTTTAAGAGGGAAGTGAGACTAGTTAAACTAAATCTAATCAAGGATTTACATTTTTTAAGTTCTATGAACTTCATAAGATTTATGAACTCAGCAGGTAATCTGACACTATTCTGTGTCTTAGTTAAAATGAATTTAGAAAGCATACTGAATCTGAATTATGATGTGATTAATGTTTTGTTATTTTGACAATAATGTGCAAATTTGGTTGAACATGTACTAGTATAAAACTTGTTCAACAGCTTGAATCAGATCTTTAACAAATTTGAGTTAGATCATCTTTAGGCTGTGCTGGTCAAAACCATTTAAAACAGTTATTAAATATCAAAACATTAAAACTTCTAAATTAAGTTTTAATATTAAAAATACATATTAAATTAATTACAAATTATATTTAAATCTTTTGAGATATTATCTACATAAAACTTGTTATAGACCTTTCTGCTTCCCATACATATTTCAGCGACCTGTGCAGCTCTAATCATCTCCTTCATATGTTTTCAGGATGAGAACGGAGGTGTTCCTCGTGCTCCTCATGACTCTGGTGTTCACTGATGGATTGAATAATGTCACATTCAGCCGAGAGAAACGGGCTCTTTCCTCTAACTGGGCATATCCCTGCCAGCCATCCCAGAATAACAACGCATACACTACTTTTAATCGCCGACATATTCTCTCAGAGAATTTTGACACAAACAGTGAATGGGCTTGGGCAGATTATCTAAATAGAAAGGGTCTTTGTGGCCGAACACGTTTTCAGTCCTTCCTCCCTGGATACTACAGCGATCGCATTAAGAGAATCTGCAATGGACGAGGCGTCAGAGACACGGGCAACTTGTGCATCAGTGAGGGAAGGTTCACAGTGTACATTGTTGAAAGCTTTTTGAGAAATGGACGGTGTGAAGTTACACTTAATAACGCTAGATATTATGTGGTTGTTGCTTGTGAGGTCATTGATAATGAATGTGTGCCTGTTCACTATGATACACAAACTATAAGGCGACCGTCGCGACGTGGTCAGATCTGCAGACCATAAGCAGAGGATGTACCAAGCATACATTTTTAACCATTAATTAAAATGTTGCTATGTCACATGCATGTTTAAACTGGATATAATTCCAGAAGCTTCTCAATTAAAGCTTTCTAAGCAGAGCACAGTTTGGTTTTATAAAACAAACTGATCAAATGTGTAGCTCAAATGCTATGAAGGTCATTTTAAATAAAAGCGTCTGCCAAAGCCATTAATGTGTCTGTTCTTTTGTGAAATCATTTTGATTGTGTTTGAGTCGAGACACCCCAGCTGAATACGATAGGAAAAAACTAAACAAAATCGAATTAGTATCACAATTTTTTTTAAACATTTTCTGTACTACAAGTTTTCTGAAATGTTTGAATAAGGCATTATATATTAAACTATGCACCAATGTACACAATTTTCAGAAATCTAAACACTGGATCAGTGTTGGGGTAACATTACAAGTATGTAATTAGATTACTTTAAGTAACTAGTAAAGTAACATTACTTTTAAATTGACAACAAAATATATTTTTCAAAGGAGTAGTGTAAGTTGCTTCGTTTTCCAAATGTATTCACTGAGCTCTCCTGTCCCCATGTTGAGAGGAATCGGGAGTAAGTGCAGAGGCAGAGGCGATTCCTTCCGCCTGAGGCTTATTCATTTCACCTTTACAGCTGCCAAAAATATAACTTTTTTTGCCCAGTAAACTCCATCAAATGACATAAAGCTCCCATATGTGACCCTGTCTGTGAAATCCAGACTAAAGTCTTGAAATCTAATTATGAGAAACAAGCATCAAAGTTTGATTTCAACAAATAATCTCACTACGATTTCAATCTTTGATTCAGTCAATATTAAAGATATAAAGGTATTTTCACAGAACGTCCATTACATCTTTATGAAGGATGATTTTATCTAGAAAACAGTAAATCACAAAAAAAAAAAAAAAGACTTTAGCTGGGTTTTCACAGGCAGGGTCACATATTTCTCCTCTCTTCTCCAGCTTTCCTCAGATCCTCCAGGTTCTTCATCCATTCATCTTTTCCCTCCTCCTTCAGTCTGGGAATCAATATATAACTTTATGAAGAGTGAAAGCGCTGTCTGCTTTTAATGAGATCTTACACAGACTCTTGAGGATCATATAAGCTTCATGCAGCAGGTTGAACTTTTTCATTTTTAATGTTTTCTCAGATCACTGTCCAATTTTTCTTCTATTTTTCTTTTATTCTCAGACTCTTACTTTTATGTTACCTTTTATTATTAATTTCATACTTTTTTGTCAGAGCTGGTCAAATTATTTTCGCCAGCGTGTTCATACTCTGGTTTGAGCTCATCATTTTTACATCCTTTGTCATCATCACATATGTTTTATCCTCTCTGATGTGTAAAGACACTTCCCTGGACACACAATGCAGTGGTTGTTCTTCATGACTGAACACTTCATGAGTTTAGACCCACCAGCAGCCCTTCAAAACACACTGCATCAATGTAATGAATCCCATCCTCATCTGAGAATAATCTGCTCAGATACTCAGAAATCTCTGTCTTTCTCGTATCCTTCAGTGTCTGCGTATCCTGGAGTATCAATGATGGTCAGAGATGTTGGGCTTTCTTCAACAAACACCTCATAAACAGTGATCTCAGTGTAGTAGTTGATCATGGTGTTGATGAGGGTGGTTTCCCAGCTCTGGTTTCTCCCACCAGCAGTATGACTTTGTTCTGCTTGTTTTTTTCCCCCTCATCCTTTTGTCCATTGTCTGACCTTTTTCTGATTCCAATAAATGTTTTGCTCTCTCTTTATTCAGTCTGTAAAGTGCTGGAGGACCTGGATTTATGATATGGTCTACAAAAGAGAAATCTAATTTAGAAATTATGGCACTTATGGAACTTATGGCAAGCTCACACTACAGGATTCTTGGCTGGATTTTGCTGTCCCGGACAGATTTCCAGAGGCTGCGACAAAACCCCCAGATCGTGACCAAATCGGTGCTCATTGCGGTCGCCGAAGCTCGTTAAGTATGAGCAGGTCAGCAACGTGATCCGAACCTGTCTCGAGCTTTCACAGACGCTACGACATTTTCAAACCGGTTTGATATTATCACCACGTGATCTCGTAATGTGAGTGACACAATGACAAGGTGGAACTAATCCAGCCAATCACAGTGCAGATGGTATAAACTGAGAAAGGTCGATGAAATTAAACCTACATTGTTTTTGAGGAAGAACGCAGGTGGTCCTAGGTGAGATGCAAGCAGGTGAGTGGGTATCCAAATAATAATGGCAAACTTAACTGAATGATGAGGAGTCCTTATGTATTGTAGGTGCTGGTTGACGGGGCTGAAGACAGGAAGAACTCAGGTAAGTATCCAGTGAAAGCAGATGGGTGAGTCCTTCTGAATGAATCAACATGTTACGTTCTGTGCCGAGGCTTCGGAGCGTGTGTCGAGAAATCCCGGCAGCTTTCAGTGAAGCACGTATTGAGGCTTGAATCGCTTTAGAGCAATGATGCCATTGATGACGTCTGAAGCCTCGCTTAGTCAGACTGTGTTAGAAAACCCTCTCTGTTTTGAGAATGCCTCCCCCCTCCTTTCTCACTCTTTCTCTCTCCTTCTCTGAATCACCCCTCCTCTATCTGTTCTCTCTCTCTCTTGTATGGTGTTTGAATGTCTCTTACTCAATATTCAAGGTAAAGGAGTTTGTGCTGATTTATAAGGGGGGTTCAGCCTCTGTCGCCAGGAAGTCTATTCCTTATATGGATATGTTTTTCTGTATATGTGGCAATTTTATACAAAACACATGTTCTTGGGAAAAACATCCTGTATGGGTATGTCCCCCTATCCTCATTGGTTAAGAGGGTGAAAACTCCCCTCGACATGCCTATATAAGATCTGTATTTCTGTGAATAGACTGGTTCAGGAAATGGTTCAAATCTTGTAAATTCACAGTCCTCTGCCCTGTTAAACTCAGCCACTTTCCAGTTTTAGACTAATAATATTGCCCCTCCTGCCTATTATGAGCAAAGACTTGATTCACAAACATTTAATAGCCCCTTTCATTTCAAGCCAATACGTTTATTACACAGTTATGTTATATTATGTTATACAATCATTATAAAATACACATCTATGTGGATTTTTTTTTTCTTCTTCATTATTTCTAAGCCTTAACTGGCGCAACACAGTGTATCATAGATCACATCAGGTCATCTGTAATGTATCTGCTTGTTTTACACTCTTTGGCCACCAGGTGGTATTGTGAGCAAATGAAGCCTCGAGAAATTAACCCTTTTGTGAACGACTTGGCTGAAAAACCTTCAATGCATCATCTCGCCATCACTACTCAACATACGGCGAAACCAATTGGCAGAGATGATTAAACAGTCCTAGTCATGATGAGACCAGACAATGAGTGTGTGTATGGTGCTTGCTTATATAGTGACATGGATTGATTGCTAACAGGTGTGGTGATTGAACAGAGTGAGCAGGTGATGGCCAAGGAGGACCGTGGGAAATGTAGTGCATAGTGGTGACAGACATGGTGAATGGTTATGTGGACACTTAGGATATTTCTGAGCCTTCTGATGGCTTTTTCCCGCTTTTACAGACAATGATAAACAAATAGCAAAATAGACAGTGTAAGTATTTAATTGGTTTGACATTTGCAACCACTTTCCCAATTTTAGTAGTTCGCCAAATAGAAATAGAATAGAAAATAATTAGAATAGAATAGCTGTAAAGTCTCTGGAAGTTATTTTGATTCAGTATTATAAGGACACATGAATTTAACAAACGTAACTGACATGCACGGATAAATCATTCAGAAAACATACTCTAATAACTTATGGTCATCGTATGGTGACTTTAACTTGTTACTCCAAAATGAGTCTTTTAATCAACTGAAAACTTTGACAGAGTACAAAGTACTTCTTTAAATAGCTCTAAATGTGTTATTAGCAATCTGGGGTCAGTTGTTCAAAAGTAATCTGATCGGATTTTGGCCATCGGAATGGATCATATCTTGAATATTCAGATTAGATCACAAAATAAAAAATGTGATTATTCTGATCCCAGGGTGGGTTTCAGGAACAAAAATTTAATAAAACTTAAAAATTGGTCCAAAAAATACAACGATTGTACCACGTAATATATCCCCAAATCCCAAAACAGCTGTCAATATCACACAAAAATATTATATTTATTTATTACTATTATTTTTTTTTATCACTGATTGTAAACTACACTGGCATAATCATCAGAGATGGACCAGTCAGAAGTATTTATTTGTGAAAATGCAATGCAAAACATGGGCATTTTTTTCCATCTCTTTATTTATTTATTTTCCATCACCTTGTCCCTTCAGGGGCTCCGTAGAGCACTAGTAATCTAGTTTTGCTTTGAAAAACCGGCACACAATTGAGATGGGTTACCTGATCCTGGATAGCAAAACATTGGATTTCCAAATCCAGATCATTCTGATCCAGATTAAACTTTTTGAACAACTGCCCCCTGAGGATAGCGAAACATGGTTAATTATTGTCACAAAAAATATATAGCAGTTTGTCCATAAAAGTCAATTTTGTGCTTTTTTATTTGGACTTATTTTGGTTCAGATAAGCTACATATTATATTTTGTTCACCTAAAATCATAAACAAAGGTTCAAACATTTGTAATGAAATATATTATACTGCTTCATAATGCCACTAAATGCTTACACATTCATTCAGGGTCCAAAGTTAAACCTCGACAAGAGACAACATACAAAATGCAGTTTCAACATGTTTAAAGTGAACTGTGAGAATTATAGTCAGACTCTCACTGATTTTAGTGATGTGAGTAAATAAAATCAATCAGCTGAAGAAAACATCAGCTGACACAAGTCCTAACAAATTCTCCCTCAGTGGAAAATTGATCTAGGATGCTTTAAATGACGTGCTATGAGTCTATATACTGTATGATAATGAACAAAATCACAATAATGCATTGTATGAAATGTACATAGTTACATTAATCACTGTGGCAGTACACTGATTTTAATTTAGACTTGAGTCTTCTGACTGCTTTGCATATTCTTTTCTGTTATATGATCATATTAAAGGTAATAAGACACTTGCTGTTCTGAATTGCACCTTTGGCCTCGTACAGGAACCAATCACAATTGAGTCATAAGAGTGTGATATTGCTTGATTGTAGTAGATTATTAACCAACAGCGCCAATGACAGAATCTAAACTAAAAAATAATTGTGTGAGTAGTAACTATATCCGAAGAGATTTCGCAGACAATCGGATATTAGTGGACATAAATCTGAATTACTGATAATATACGGCTAGAAAACTCATAGAAATGTACTGAGAAAGGTCATCAATATTATCCGTTTTCATTGTCCAGGTAAGGTCATTTCTTTGCATTCATGCATTCATATTTTTCTGCCTTTTGCATTACTGAATTTTCATTTTTATTTTTGTCTGGGTGTGACAAGTACTTTTTAAGTCCATTATAATACTGCTACATTATGGATGAAGGAATTCATATCTGCTTTCTTTTGAAATGATATTCCTAAGTGAGTGGGTCTGATTATTGTCCGATACATGAGAGAGAGAGAATACAACTTTATCCAGAGAACATTCTGAGACAGTGGGACGTCTGCATGCTTATAAAGATATGATTGAGAGATGCAGATTAAACCACTGATCAGAATGTTATAATTACAAGAACACAATAATGCATGAGCTCTGAGGGCTTGTTGTAATTCTTACTACATACAGATGATGAAATTATATTGTGTTTTCGGGTTTTCATGTTGTTTTTAATAATATTACAGCATGTCTACATTACAAATGTTTACAGTTAACAGAATCATGTGGTTACTCGATTACTAAAAATGGAGAATATCAATTAATGAAAGAGACTAAGTGTGTTATTTGGCCTCAAAATCATTGAAGTATAAAACAAAAAACATTGTGTCAAAAATGATCAATAATGTTATTATTCAATTTTGTAATTCATTGTTAAGGAACTTTTAAATATAAAGGGAGGCAAGTAAACTTCTTCCTAGAATGGATGACCATCACAGACTGTTTGACTCCAGTGGCGACAACAGCTCTTCAGATCAGAGTCTACTTTGGCTTCCTTCATTCAACAGTGAGTCAGTGAGCTGCATGATGCATTTGTGATTTGCATTAATTGTGTGTTGAATTTCCCCAACAGTTCAAAGACATGCATGTTAGGTGGACTGGATATGCTAAATTGGTCATTGTAGTGTGTGTGTGTCCCAGCACTGGTGTTGCACAAGTTAGTGCACTCTCAGTGTTGGGTTGCATCAGGAAGGGCATTCGGTGTAAAACCTGTGCCAAATCAAATGTGCACATAATTAAACTGGATTAATCTTGTTCAATTAAAACAACAAATGACCCTCAGAAAGCACAACCTGGTGTCAAATTCAACAGGCCTCCAGACATCAATCAATCAATCAATCAATCAATCAATCAATCAATCAATCAATCAATCAATCAATCAATCAATCAATCAAGGAGCAACCGAAAGGTGCCAAATATATTTTTAAGTGCCACATAATAATAAATGTTTTTTTTTTATTTTTTTTTTATTTCAGTCATCCTGTCATGTGTTTACATCTGCCCTCCTTTTACAGCATCAGCTGGAACGTAAGACTCTATTAGAGTGCAAACTGAGCGGCTTTTTGAACTTGAGGACAACATACAGTCACAAAGACTTGTCCTTTTCACGGGATCTGAGCCAGTGTCACGGACCATAATTATATCTGCATCACGTGGCCACTGAGTGCAGTTTGGCCGTCTCCTAAATGCATCGTATAAGCGTTATTATACTGTATGTCTTGCACACACCCAGCCTTAAAAACTACATCATAACAAATGGGCAAATGACTTGCAGCTACAGCTTTCAAACAAAAAGTAGAATGCCTTAATTGAAATAAAGCAACATGGTGCAGCATATTTTCAATCTTTTGTGGGTCATTCTCGACTGAAGCACAGGCTCCGTACGACAGCGGCGGCTGCTGGCGCACTCTCGGCTCTGTTTCTTGCTCTTGATGTTTATTGCATTGTTCAAGATTCGACAGAGCTCTCTGAAATGAATCAACCAGCAGATGAGAGAAAAGCGGAAGAAATCAAATCGGAAACCTTGAAATTTATTCTGCAGATGAAAGAAACAGCTCTTCAGTTCAAGATGATTGTGGATAAGATTAAAGAGACCATAGACACTTTTTTGGGATGTGTAGCTTGGACCTCAGAAGAGTCGCTGGGTTCAGACTGACATGCTAACTCATCCAAATGTCCAAAAAATGAACCCAAAACAACAGAAAACTTTTCGATAGAATTAGCCCTCTCCATCTGAATAACATGTCTGTAATCCACCAAGGAAAGGGGTGTGGGTGATTTCCTGCACAAGTCTCTTGGCCATGATCATACCTAGAGTTAGAGACTGTTGTAATGTTCCCTGGAGGCAAGAGGTGTGCTGAGAGAGGCCAAAGAGGGCAAGTTCAGCATCCGCTGGAAGAGGCCTATTGTAAGCCTTGAGGTACCATTCAAATATGACCAAAACTGAGACAATAAAGCAAAACCAGAAAGAAGCTGTATCCTCCACCACCTTGCAGCTGTCACACACTGGTGAAACAGACGGGACAATTTGATGCAACTTGGCTTTAGTGTAATGTAAGCAGTTAACTAATTTGATTTGGATGCTGTTGACTGAGCAGGCCTGTATCGTAGCCGAGCACTTATCTTGTCTTTGGAGAGCTCAGCTCTCAGGTCTTCCTCCCACAGGCCACTTTAAATCTCACGGTAGGGACTGTGATGCAGCTTTCAAATAAACAAAGACATTTTAAAAATAAGATGCCTTGTAATCAGGAGGATTCCAAAATATGTCAAAAAACATGCTTCTCCGAGTTCAAAAATGCAATTTTTGTCTAAATTGTAACTAACTAACTAAAAAAAGTGTGCATGAGGCAAATCAAATTTCTCAGTTAACTGACTAAAGGATGAAAACACAAAGATCTTTAATGGAAGCTAAACCCTTCCCCCTCCAGACATGCTCAGTTTGATCAGATCACGAGGGTAAAACATTTTCGAAATCCGGTGTGTCTTAAAGTTCCAAACATAAGACAGGATTTTAGAATCCAGGGGCCGTATTCACAAAACATCTTAAGGCTAAAAGTTTACAATGTAATGGATATTTCTCAGTGTTGATTGATGAAATGCAGAGGCACAGTTTTCACTCTGCTTGTTTTTTATCATTTTTTTCCAAAGCAAATTCATGTTTCAGTTTCATTGTGATGTTTACACACCTTAGAATCTGTTCATTTGCATTCATTGTTCAAAGTTAAAACCACTTAAGCTCTGGGCGTTTTTTGGTATTTGCACCTAAATTTAACATACTCAAATTCAAATGTTTACTCTGCACACATACAATGGAGGAAATAAAAAAAAATGGTTTAATTGTAAAGAAAACCCTTTGAAAAAATGGTTTCATTGTAAATAAAACCCTTTGAACTACAAAATATGAGTGTAATTCTTTATAAATAACATTATATACTTTTCAAATATTACTATAAACACAAAAAAAACATAGGCGCTTTTTGAGATTTAAAAGTAATTTGTTTTTTAAAATCTGTAATTCAGGTTCTATTAGGCTCAACTCTGTGCAATTTACTTTGTTTGATGCCACTAGATGCCAAAAAGTACCAGAAAAAAGAATCTTTCAAATAACAGCTTCTAAACAGGAGTTACTACATTATTTGTGAAGCAAGTGAAATTGTCAATTTTTGCATCTAAATGTGTCATTGTGAGTTTCCCTTGCAAAAACAGCCTCTATAAAACACATTATCCCCACAATCCTCTATTATTCTGTGCCATAAGCACTTTAATTGATTATTAATTGAATTATGTTTCATTTTTATGTTTTTCTAAGTAGTAATATACAAAATGGCACAAGCGAATTGGACAAAATTGCACATATTGTGTTATTCTTCAATCAGTTGAATTATTTCTGTGAGTGAATCTCGCCTTCAAAACATTCAAATAAACTACAGAGCCCATAAACCCCCCCACAGGCACAGACCCGGATGCAAGACCCCCCTCTCCCCCTCGAGTGACGCAGAGGTGTCAAATTTCACGGCTCTGAAATGACAGACTGTAATCTGACCAATTGCACAAGCGACCACAGAGCTCTAGAACATCAGACGCGCTGGCTGTGCGCGCTTTGGACATGAAGAGCGCCTGTTTCCAGACCAGCGTCTTTTTCTGAACCTGGACAAAACGCTATATATCTCACCGATGGAAGCACGCAGAAACGTGGAAATGGTCTTGTTTGAAAGAAGAGATCCTAATCTAAAAGATAATATAGAGTATATAGATATCTGTGGCTGTTTGTGGCTGAGTGCTACGAGTATAAATGTAAATTCGCTCAGAGGTGACCAAATTTTACATCGCGATTCTATCAAAGATAATTCGATCTGTGATTATCACACAATGAAATAATCTACATCGTCAAATTTCTGAGAACGAGAGCTTTCTTGTGATATACGACTTGACACGGATGTATTTATATTGTGCTTAGAAAAGGATGCGTGAATTTATTTGTACTTTGATCAGAGACTCAAGCTGAAATTGCTCTGTCTGTCAGTGACACAGTCCTTAAAATCAGCATCTCACACTTGAGGAAATTAAAACTGTATTATGCTTTCACTATCCATTACATGTAGATTGAATGTGTTTTGTTGAATTTATGACATCTTGATTATTTAAATCACAACACATTTGATGAATGTAGAATTAGCAGAGTGCAAACTAATGAAACCTGTTTGATCGGAGTAAACTAGCTAGCGTGACCAATGGTTAATTTGTGACTTAAATACAGAAAAAAAGACGGTATGAATTTTATAAATGTATCACAGGAGCAACATGTGAATAAGGAGAATATAAATAGGCCTGGCTCATAAAATACAAGCAGGAAAAATTTAGTGACTGTTAGTAAAACAATTATTCAATTCAACTATTCTTTTTTTCTTCTCTTCAGGTTAAATCAGGCATAGTGCTTTAAGGTAACAACTGCAGGTTACCTCCTTATACAGTATGTGGAGATCATTGAAACGTTTGGATTTCATATAATTGCCAGGGGTAAGTTATCAGCGTAACTTATTTGCCTCTAGTTTTAAGAGGCAACTGATGCCCATGTAGTGGGTGCACATCGTGTAGTGGGTTATGTAAATAAATTGTAAAGATGAAAAAAAAAAAAAAACAATTTTAGTTGTCTTGACAAGAATTATTTAATTTAGTAGACTGCCTGTTACTCATTACACACAAAAAGTATTCAAATTGTCAGAAAGAGCCATTTAAATAAGACAATTAGTTGACTTCACAAACTGAATGCAATAGGTAGCCTTTTTTTCCCAGTGTAATAATTCACTGTAACTGTAAAATCTTACACCTCTCTATGTGAAACAATGACTTTCTTCTTTGACCTTTGGCCTTACAGAAATAGTTTTTACAGCCCATTCTTTCCTTGATCATCGCCGTCTGTGTCGCTCTGCTTGTTTAAGAAAGGTAAAGGCCGATCAACCTCAACCCAGTCATTTATTTCATCATTTGATCTCCATTTTATGTCACATATCTGACACAGCTGTGCAAAAATGGAACCGGTCTCTGAGGTAGTTTTGTGAACGAGTTTCACATGTGACTAATGTGATTTGATCTCCATTTTATGTCACATATCTGACACAGCTGTGCAAAAATGGAACCGGTCTCTTTACGCCACCTCGAGGTAGTTTTGTGAACGAGTTTCACATGTGACTAATGTGGTTCCCTTTCATGGGAGCTTTACTGTACGTGACAGCAAATAAAAACAGATAAATAAGAGGAAAAAAAACACCTACATGGCAAAGTACTTTCATTTTTTAATGTACATAACGTAACTGTAGATACAGTCATTTGAGGTATATTTTTTATTCAAGTACTATTTAATAATTGAATACCAACAGCTGATTTTAAGCAGCTTTATCATAATTCTTCAAAAACATCAGTCAGTTTAAGAAAGATCCTGGAAACACTTTACAACACGGTCGCATTAGTTAATGCACTAACTAATGCAGTAGTAGTTATAGTATGTATTCATCTTTGTTAACATTAGTTAATACAAATACATACCAATTTCAGTGGTACCATTTTACATTTGTTTATTAGTTTCTAATTAAGAAATCAACAGGGAAACCAGCAGGATACACTGCTTTTGATTTATAACATAATTCACTGTCTTACTTTATTTATTTATTTATTTTTTAAGTGTAAAATAGTATTGTCTTAATTAACATATTATATGTATATATATATAAACTAAAGTATGATTATAAAAGATGTGAATTACAGTTAAGGAAGGAAGAACAATATTGACATTCTTTGATTGATGTTGTTTTACGACATACTGCTGAAAAGCATAGTATAAGTAACATGCTTTTTTTTTAGAATTAGTACTAGTAAAACATGAACTACTAAATCACAGCAGATATTTCACAGTGTTCCCTCTGTGTTTGGCCTCGCAATGTAGTTTTTGCTCTTAAACTTGATCAACTAAAATGTGTGTTTTCGTCAAATTGCTTGTCGCATCACGTGTAGTTAGGACACGGTGTTAGGTGTTGTTTGAAATAACTAAACTAGTTCTAAACATTGAAATATTACTCATATATGCACCTAGCGGTGTTCATTTAACACCCATTATGTGCACACTGCCACACTGCTCACATTGTTCTCCATTAATTGTATCTCTTGCACTTTCAATATCGTTCAGAGTCTCCTTCTTTATATGATGACTACATTTCAAAGTCTCTGACTTGATATGTTCTGCTTTTCTCTTGTCTGCTGGTTGATTCATTTCAGAGATCTCTGTTGAATCTTGAACAACACAATACACATCTAAAAACAGAAATAGAGCTGAGATTGTGCTAGTTGTTATCCCAGCAATTTTGAGAGCTCTGGCAGCTCTCGTGGTCACGTTCCCAATTTTAGCCATTCGTAATTCAGTTGCAATCGATGAAATGCCAAAAAGAGTTTCCAGTGTACCCACAGTTGTCGGGAGCATCACATCTGATTCAGAAACCCACTTCTTCTGAATATCTTCTATGATGTTAGAAATTGATTCTAATTCTAATTAATTGATTACACATCTTCAGATGTGTAATTATTGCGTTGATTATATTCTGAAAATCATCTGTGATCTTCTTAATAGTCTGACGTAGGTTTTTCTGCTTGATCATGTTAGTGATGGTACATGCTGTACCTGCTACTGTTGCAGCTAAACAGCCAACGAAACACCAAACGTGAACGGGGCCAAAAACAACCCCACTAGTGCTATGATTCCTGCAGCTGCTGCTATTACTGTTCCTGACAAACTGCCCACCTAGTGACCTTGTGCACGGATTCCAGGTCAGCAGTGATGTCCTTCAGCTCCTTTATCTTATGATTGAGAGTTGGAACATTTTCATCACATTCTGAGTTCAGTTGCTTGATGCTTCTTTGCAGTTTATCATGAAGAGCTTTGAGTTCCCTGAAAAATCAAACCTTTTTAAGTAGAACTACCACAAATAAAATGCACTCTGTTAACTACTATGCCATTAATAACAGTCATGCTGTAATTTAGCAACATAGCCGATAAAAAAAAGAAAAGAAAAACACAAAGTTTTCGCTTAACCTCTTTTCTGAAGCGGGCCTCTGATCTTTTGTTAGCCTTATATTATTTTCATGATGTTGTGTGTTTCACATTGAACAGCTTTACACTTAAAAATGGGTTGAACTGTTTGCAGGTTTGTCTGGTTAGAATTGTGATGTCTCAAAAAGTCATCATCAGTCCTACAAACTCAGATCTTAGATTCCCGGGAAGATTAAAACAAATAAATTAAGCAGAGCTATAAGTGTGTTAAAGGGTTACTTTTTGACAGCATTGTTTATCACACCTTAAGGCAAGACACAACAGGCAAAAACATTGTTTATTTTTCATGCATTTATTTTTCATGCATTGGCCAGTTTTGAGATTTTGGGCAATTTGGCTTTTCATAAAGTGCTGAGTAGTGGAAAGAAAACATGCAAAATGCACATTTAACTGTTCATTATATTGCACTTTCTATTTGTGTCCATAGATTTATATTTAAATACATCTTTAAAAGCATCTTTATATACTTTTCATAATGTCTCATTTGCATATTTCACTTGTATATTCTCATTTCTCACATCTCACCTTAAGGGCAATCAAAATGATTTCACAAAAGAACAGACAGATTAATGGCTTTGGCAGACGCTTTTATTTAAAATGACCTTCATAG